>NC_090361.1:19274648-19372989 GCF_035084215.1 Heptranchias perlo
TGTGGGTCGAGTGCAGTGATGTGGGCTCAAGTGGGGTCGAGTGAAGCAAAGTGGACGCAAATGGGGTCCAGTGCAGCAAAGAGGGCGTAAGTGGGGTCGAGTGCAGTGAAGTGGGCTCAAATGAGGTCCTCTGCAGCAAATTGGGCTCAAATGGGTTCGAGTGCAGTGAAGTGGGTGCAAGTGGGGTCGAGTGCAGCGAATTGGGCTCAAATGAGGTCGAGTACATCGCATTGGCTTTGAGTGCAGCGAAGTCGGTGGGAGTGGGGTCGAGTGCAGCGAATTGGTTTCAAGTAGGATCGAGTGCAGCGAATTGAGATCAAGTGGGGTCGAGTGCAGTGAATTGGCCTTAAGTGGGGGTGAGCGCAGTGAAGTGGCCTCAAGTGGGGCCGAGGGCAGTGTAGTGGGATCTAGGGGGATTGAGGGCAGTGAAGTGGCCTCAAGCGAGGGCAAGTACAGCGTAGTGGCCTCAAGTGGGATCGAGGGCAGCGAAATGGGTGCAAGTGGGGTCGAGTCTAGCGAATTGAGCTTAATTTAGTTCGAGTGCAGCAAATTGCTTTCAAGTGCGGTCGAGTGCAGCGAAGTGGGCTCAAGTGAAATGAAGTGGGCTCAATTGAGGTCCAGTGCAGCGAATTGGGGTCGAGTGCAGCGAAGTGGGCTGAAGTGGTGTTGAGTGCATGGATGTGGGCTCAAGTGGGGTCGCGTTTAGCGAAATGGGCTCAAGTGGGTGCGAGTGTACCGAAGACACAAGGAGCTGTAATTAGCACACAAATCTATTAAGATAATAGACACAAGGTGCTGGAGTTAGGACATAACTATTATAATAATAGACACAAGGCCTGAAGTGTGGGAAAGTGTAGCGAATTGGTCAAAAGTGGGGGAAAGTGGAGCGAAGCGGCCTGATGTGGGGGAGAGTGGGGTGAAGTGGCCTGATGTAGGGGTGAGTGGAGTGAAGTGGCCTGATGTGGGGGTGAGTGGGGTGAAGTGGCCTGATGTGGGGGTGAGTGGGGTGAAGTGGCCTGATGTGAAGTCAAATGAAGTGAATTTGGTTGAAATGAAGTGAAATGTGGGAAATTAATAAAAAGTAAATGAAATGTTGTCAAATGAAGTGAAATGTGGGAAATTAATAAAAAGTAAATGAAATGTTGTCAAATGAAGTGAAATGGGGTCAAATGGTAAATTTTCGTGGTTCTTTTCACTTTTTGCTTCTTTTCATCAAATCTCCTTATTTCAGTGATGATCAAACTTTGATCTTAAATTGGCTTCAGAATTTGATCTTGAAATTCAGTGAATGAAGTGAAATCAGGTCAAGTGAAGGGGAATGAGGTGAAATAAAGTGATTTGGAGTCAAATAAACTGAAATAAAATAAACTGAAATTAATTCAAACACCGACCACATGCGCAAACGCTGCAGGTCCCGCGGTCGGAGCCCCGCCCCCCCGACTGAGGGGAGAGGAGGGAGGGGAGGGGGAGGAGTCGTCCGGGGAGGGGGAGGAGTCGTCCGGGGAGGGGGAGGAGTCGTCCGGGGAGGGAGGGGAGGGGGAGGAGTCCGGAGGGGGAGGAGTCGTCCGGGGAGGGGGAGGAGTCGTCCGGGGAGGGGGAGGAGTCGTCCGGGGAGGGGGAGGAGTCGTCCGGGGAGGGAGGGGAGGGGGAGGAGTCGTCCGGGGAGGGGGAGGAGTCGTCCGGGGAGGGAGGGGAGGGGGAGGAGTCCGGGGGGGGAGGGGAGGGGGGAGGAGTCCGGGGGGGGAGGGGAGGGGGGAGGAGTCCGGGGGGGGCGGGGAGGGGGGAGGAGTCCGGGGGGGGCGGGGAGGGGGGAGGAGTCCGGGGGGGGCGGGGAGGGGGGAGGAGTCCGGGGGGGGGCGGGGAGGGGGGAGGAGTCCGGGGGGGGCGGGGAGGGGGGAGGAGTCCGGGGGGGGGCGGGGAGGGGGGAGGAGTCCGGGGGGGGGAGTCCGGGGGGGGAGGGGAGGGGGAGGAGTCCGAGGGGGAGGAGTCCGGGGGGGGAGGGGAGAGGGAGGTGTCCGGGAGGGGGAGAAGTCCGGGGAGGGAGGGAGGGGGGGGAGGGAGGGAGGGGAGGGAGGGAGGGGGGGGGAGAAGTCCGGGGAGGGAGGGAGGGGGGGGGAGAAGTCCGGGGAGGGAGGGAGGGGGGGGGAGAAGTCCGGGGAGGGAGGGAGGGGGGGGGAGAAGTCCGGGGAGGGAGGGAGGGGGGGGGAGAAGTCCGGGGAGGGAGGGAGGGGGGGGGAGAAGTCCGGGAGGGAGGGAGGGGGGGGGAGAAGTCCGGGGAGGGAGGGAGGGGGGGGGAGAAGTCCGGGGAGGGAGGGAGGGGGGGGGAGAAGTCCGGGGAGGGAGGGAGGGGGGGGGAGAAGTCCGGGGAGGGAGGGAGGGGGGGGGAGAAGTCCGGGGAGGGAGGGAGGGGGGGGGAGAAGTCCGGGGAGGGAGGGAGGGGGGGGGAGAAGTCCGGGGAGGGAGGGAGGGGGGGGGAGAAGTCCGGGGAGGGAGGGAGGGGGGGGGAGAAGTCCGGGGAGGGAGGGAGGGGGGGGGAGAAGTCCGGGGAGGGAGGGAGGGGGGGGGGAGAAGTCCGGGGAGGGAGGGGGGGGGGGGGAGAAGTCCGGGGAGGGAGGGGGGGGGGGGGAGAAGTCCGGGGAGGGAGGGGGGGGGGGAGAAGTCCGGGGAGGGAGGGGGGGGGGGGAGAAGTCCGGGGAGGGAGGGGGGGGGAGAAGTCCAGGGAGGGAGGTGGGGGGAGAAGTCCGGGGAGGGAGGGGGGGGGAGAAGTCCGGGGAGGGAGGGGGGGGGAGAAGTCCGGGGAGGGAGGGGGGGGGAGAAGTCCGGGGAGGGAGGGGGGGGGAGAAGTCCGGGGAGGGAGGGGGGGGGGGAGAAGTCCGGGGAGGTAGGGGGGGGGGGAGAAGTCCGGGGAGGGAGGGGGGGGGAGAAGTCCGGGGAGGGAGGGGGGGGGGAGAAGTCCGGGGAGGGAGGGGGGGGGAGAAGTCCGGGGAGGGAGGGGGGGGAGGAGTCCGGGGAGGGGGAGGGAGAGGAGTCCGGGGAGGGGGAGGGGGAGGGAGAGGGAGAGGAGTCCGGGGAGGGGGAGGGGGAGGGAGAGGGAGAGGAGTCCGGGGAGGGGGAGGGGGAGGGAGAGGGAGAGGAGTCCGGGGAGGGGGAGGGGGAGGGAGAGGGAGAGGAGTCCGTGGAGGGGGAGAGAGAGGGGGAGGGGGAGGGAGAGGAGTCCGGGGAGGGGGAGGGGGAGGGAGTGGAGTCCGGGGGGGAGGGGGAGGGAGGGAGAGGGAGGGGAGGGGGAGGGAGAGGAGTCCGGGGAGGGGAGGGAGAGGAGTCCGGGGAGGGGGAGGGAGAGGAGTCCGGGGAGAGGGAGGGGAGGGAGAGGAGTCCGGGGAGAGGGAGGGGGAGGGAGAGGAGTCCGGAGAGGGGGAGGGTGAGGGAGAGGAGTCCGGGGAGGGTGAGGGAGAGGAGTCCGGGGAGGGAGAGGGGGAGGGGGAGGGAGAGGAGTACGGGGAGGGAGAGGAGTCCGGGGTGGGAGTGGGAGAGGAGTCCAGGGAGGGGGAGGGAGAGTAATGAGTAGTGAGGGGAGGGGGAGGGAGAGGAGTGATGGGGGGAGGGAGAGGAATCAGGGAGAGGAATGAGGGAGGGGAGTGGAGTGAGGGGAGGGAGAGGAGTGAGGAGAGGGGGAGGGGTGAGGGGGAGGGGGAGGAATGAGGGAGAGGAGTGAGGGGAGGGAGAGGAGTGAGGGGAGGGAGAGGAGTGAGGGGAGGGAGAGGAGTGAGGGGAGGGAGAAGAGTGAGGGTAGGGAGAGGGAGAGGAGTCCGGGGAGGGGGAGGGAGACATGTCCGGGGAGGGAGAGGGAGAGGAGTGAGGGGACGGAGAGGGAGAAGAGTGAGGGGACGGAGAGGGAGAAGAGTGAGGGGACGGAGAGGGAGAAGAGTGAGGGGACGGAGAGGGAGAAGAGTGAGGGGACGGAGAGGGAGAGGAGTCCGGGGAGGGAGAGGGAGAGGAGTCCGGGGAGGGAGAGGGAGAGGAGTCCGGGGAGGGAGAGGGAGGGGAGTCCGGGGAGGGAGAGGGAGGGGAGTCCGGGGAGGGAGAGGGAGGGGAGTCCGGGGAGGGAGAGGGAGGGAGTCCGGGGAGGGAGAGGGAGGGGAGTCCGGGGAGGGAGAGGGGGGGGAGTCCGGGGAGGGAGAGGGAGGGGAGTCCGGGGAGGGAGAGGGAGGGGAGTCCGGGGAGGGAGAGGGAGGGGAGTCCGGGGAGGGAGAGGGAGGGGAGTCCGGGGAGGGAGAGGGAGGGAGTCCGGGGAGGGAGAGGGAGGGGAGTCCGGGGAGGGAGAGGGAGGGGAGTCCGGGAAGGGAGAGGGAAGGGAGTCCGGGGAGGGAGAGGGAGAGGAGTCCGGGGAGGGAGAGGGAGAGGAGTCCGGGGAGGGAGAGGGAGAGGAGTCCGGGGAGGGGGAGGGAGAGGAGTCCGGGGAGGGGAAGGAGAGGGCGAGGAGTCCGGGGAGGGAGAGGGGGAGAAATGAGGGGAGAGGGAGAGGGGGAGAAATGAGGGGAGAGGGAGAGGGGGAGAAATGAGGGGAGAGGGAGAGGGGGAGAAATGAGGGGAGAGGGAGAGGGGGAGAAATGAGGGGAGAGGGAGAGGGGGAGAAATGAGGAGGGGAGAGGAGTCCGGGAGGGGGAGGGAGAGGGAAAGGGAAAGGAGTGAGTGTGGGGAGAGAGAGGGAGAGGAGTCCGGAGAGGGAGAGGAGTCCGGGGAGGGAGAGGAGTCCGGGGAGGGAGAGGGAGAGGAGTCCAGGGAGGGGGAGGGAGAGTAATGAGTAGTGAGGGGAGGGGGAGGGAGAGGAGTGATGGGGGGAGGGAGAGGAATCAGGGAGAGGAATCAGGGAGAGGAGTGAGGGAGGGGAGTGGAGTGAGGGGAGGGAGAGGAGTGAGGAGAGGGGGAGGGGTGAGGAGAGGGGGAGGGGTGAGGAGAGGGGGAGGGGTGAGGAGAGGGGGAGGGGTGAGGAGAGGGGGAGGGGTGAGGAGAGGGGGAGGGGTGAGGGGGAGTGAGGGGAGGGAGAGGAGTGAGGGGAGGGAGAGGAGTGAGGGGAGGGAGAGGAGTGAGGAGAGGGGGAGGGGGAGGAATGAGGGAGAGGAGTGAGGGGAGGGAGAGGATGGAGGGGGAGGGAGAGACATCCGGGAAGGGGGAGGGAGAGGAGTGAGGGGAGGGAGAGGAGTGAGGAGAGGGAGAAGAGTGAGGGGACGGAGAGGGAGAAGAGTGAGGGGAGGGAGAGGGAGAGGAGTCCGGGGAGGGAGAGGGAGAGGAGTCCGGGGAGGGAGAGGGAGAGGAGTCCGGGGAGGGAGAGGGAGGGGAGTCCGGGGAGGGAGAGGGAGTGGAGTCCGGGAGGGAGAGGGAGTGGAGTCCGGGGAGGGAGAGGGAGGGGAGTCCGGGGAGGGAGAGGGAGGGGAGTCCGGGGAGGGAGAGGGAGGGGAGTCCGGGGAGGGAGAGGGAGGGGAGTCCGGGGAGGGAGAGGGAGGGGAGTCCGGGGAGCGAGAGGGCGAGGAGTCCGGGGAGGGAGAGGGGGAGAAATGAGGGGAGAGGGAGAGGGGAGAAATGGGGGAAGGGAGAGGGGGAGAAATGAGGAGAGGGAGAGGAGTCCGGGAGGGGGAGGGAGAGGGAAAGGGAAAGGAGTGAGTGTGGGGAGAGAGAGGGAGAGGAGTGAGAGGGAGAGAAGTCCTAGGAGGGAAAGGGAGAGGGAGAGGAGTCCGGGAAGGGAGAGGTGGAGGGAGAGGGAGAGGAGCCCAGGGAGGGAGAGGGAGGAGAGGGAGAGGGAGAGGAGTCCGGGGAGGGGGAGGGAGAGGAGTCCGGGGAGGGAGAGGGAGAGGAGTCCGGGGAGGGAGAGGGAGAGGAGTCCGGGGAGGGAGAGGGAGAGGAGTCCGGGGAGGGAGAGGGAGAGGAGTCCGGGGAGGGAGAGGAGTTCGGGGAGAGGGAGAGGAGCCCAGGGAGGGAGAGGGAGGAGAGGGAGAGGGAGAGGAGTCCGGGGAGGGGGAGGGAGAGGGAGAGAGAGAGAAGTCGGGGAGCGGGAGGGAGAGGAGTCCCACTTGAGGCAAGTGCAGTGAAGTGGGGGATAATTGACAGCTCAATATTCCTGGATAATGAGTTTTCAGGCAGGATAGAGTGGGTGATAAAAAAGGGAGGGAGGTGGGGGAGCATTATTGGTTAAAGAATCAATTACAGTTGTGAGAAGGGATGATATGCTAAATGGATCATCAATCGAGGCCATATGGGTTGAGCTAAGAAATAAAAAAGGGGCAGTCACACTACTAGGAGTGGACTATAGACCCCCGAATAGTGAAAGGGAGATAGAAGAACAAATATGTAGGCAAATTTCTGAGTGCAAAAATAAGAGGGCAGTAATAGTCGGGGACTTCAACTACCCGAACATCAACTGGGATTCAAACAGTGTGAGGGGCACAGAGGGCGCAAAATTCTTGATCGGTGTCCAGGAGAACTTTTTTAGCCAGTTCGTGACAAGCCCAACAAGAGGGGATGCAATTCTAGATTTAGTCCTGGGAAATGAAGATGGGCAAGTGGGTGAAGTGACAGTGGGTGATCATAATGGGGATGGTGACCACAATTCAGTTAGTTTTAGCATTATTATGGAAAAGGACAGAGTTAAATCAGGAGTAAACGTTTTAAATTGGGGGGAAGGCAAATTTTACAGAACTAAGGTGATTTGGCAGAAGTGGACTGGTCACAACTACTTGAGGAGAAATCAGTGGCGAGCCAGTGGGAGGCACTAAAAAGTGAAATTCTACGGGTACAATGCAGACACGTCCCCTCAAAGAAAAAGGGTGGCACTGCCAAATTTAGAGCCCCCTGGTTGTCGAGAAGTATACGGGGCAAAACAAAGCAGAAAAAGAAAGCTTATGACTGTCACAGAAAATTAAATACTGCAGAAAGCCAAGAGGAGTATAGAAAGTACAGGGATGACGTAAAAAAGGAAATAAGGAAAGCAAAGAGAGGGCATGAAAAAATATTAGCCATTCAGATTAAAGAAAACCCAAAGATGTTTTATCAGTACATTAAGAGGATAACTAAGGAAAAGGTGGGACCTATCAGGGACGATAAGGGTAACTTGTGTGTAGAAGCAGAGGATGTGGGTAGGGTTTTAAATGAATATTTTGTCTCCATATTCACAAAGGAAAGGGATGATCCGGATGTAGTAGTTAAAGAGGAGAGGTGTGAAATATTGGATAAGGTAAACATTACGAGAGAGGAAATACTAGAGGGACTGGAATCCTTGAAAGTTGATAAGTCACCAGGGCCGGATGGATTGTTTCCTCGGCTATTGAAGGAAGCCAGGGAGGAAATAACGGATGGTCTGAGGATCATTTTCCAATCCTCACTAGATACAGGGGAGATACCGGAGGACTGGAAGACTGCAAACGTGTGGTACCATTGTTTAAAAAGGGTACGAGGGAAAGGCCGAACAATTATAGGCCGGTCTTACCTCGGTGGTGGGCAAACTATTAGAATCAATACTGAGAGATAGGATAAACTGTCACTTGGAAAGGCATGGTTTAATCAGGGATAGTCAGCGTGGATTTGTTCAGGGAAGGTCATGCCTTACAAATCTGATTGAATTCTTTGAGGAAGTGACAAGGAGGATTGATGAGGGTAGTGCAGTGGATGTTGTCTATATGGATTTTAGTAAGGCATTTGGCACGGTCCCACATGGCAGACTGGTCAGAAAGGTAAAAGCCCATGGGATACAGGGAAATGTGGCAAATTGGATCCAAAATTGACTCGGTAACAGGAAACAAAGGGTAAAAGTCGATGGATGTCTTTGCGAATGGATATCCGTTCCCAGTGGTGTGCCACAGGGCTCAGTGTTGGGTCCTTGCTGTTTGTGGTATATATTAATGATTTGGACTTGAATGTAGGGGGCATGATTGGCAAATTTGCAGACGACACAAAAATTGTCCGTGTAGTTGATAGTGAAGAGGATAGCTGTGGACTCCAAGAAGATATCAATGGGTTGATGGAGTGGGCGGAAAAGTGGCAAATGGAGTTCAACCCGGAGAAGTGTGAGGTAATGCACTTAGGGAGGGCAAACAGTAAAAGGGAATACACAGTAAACGGGAATATATTGAGAGGGGTAGAGGAAGAGAGAGGCCTTGGACTGCATGTGCACAGGTCCCTGAAGGTGGCAGTACAGGTAGATAAGGTTGTGAAGAAGGCATACGGAATGCTCTCCGTTATTAGCCGAGGTATAGGATACAAAAGCAGCGATGTAATGATGGAATATTGTGCGCAGTTCTGATCACCACATTACAGGAAGGACGTAATTGCTCTGGAGAGAGTGCGGAGAAGATTTACAAGAATGTTGCCAGGGCTTGAAAATTGCAGCTATGAGGAGAGATTGGATAGGCTGGGGTTGTTTTCCTTGGAGCAGAGGAGACTGAGGGGAAACTTGATTGAGGTGTACAAAATTATGAGGGGCCCAGATAGAGTAGACAGGAAGTACCTGTTTCTCCTAGCGGAGAGTTCAAGAACGAGAGGACACAGATTTAAGCTGATTGGCAGAAGGATCAGAGGGTGATCGGTGTATGGAATTTGCTTCCCGAATTGGTAGTAGAGGCAGGGACCCTCAACTCTTTTAAAAAGTACCTGGACCTGCACCTAAAGTGCTGTAAGCTGCAGGGCTGTGGACCAGGTGCTGGAAGGTGGGATTAGAATGGGCACCTGGTTGTTCTTCGAGCCGGCGCGGACACGATGGGCCGAATGTCCCCTTTCTGTGCTGTATCTTTTCTATGTTCTATGGTTCGACCTTTGTCTCCCCTTTCTTCAAAGAATTCAGTAAGGTTTGTCAAGCGTGACTTTCCCTTTTGAAATCCGTGCTGACTATTCTTTATTATATTTTCAGTTTCTGGATGTTTTTCTATTATATTTTTGAGTAAAGACTCCATTATCTTTCCTACCACCGACATTAAGCTAATTGATCTATAGTTCCCTGGACTGGTTCTATCTCCCTTTTTAAATATAGGAATCACATTAACTGTCCACCAGTCCCCTGGCACTATTCCCTTTCCTAGTGAATGTTTATATAAATGTTATAGTGCCTCTGCTATCTCTTCCCTAACTGCTTTTAATATGCGTGAATGTAATCCAACTGGACCTGGGGTTTTATCCTCTCTTAAGTTTGATTAATTTATCAATTATCTCCCCCCTTTCTATCTTAAATTTTTTAATATCTTTTTTGATCTCTTCTTCTAATGCTCACCTTGTTAGTCTCCCTGGTAAATACTGAGGCAAAGTAAATATTCAATATTAGTTCTGCCATTTTGCTGTCATTACCTGTGAGTTTACCTCAGTGGCCCTATTCTTCTCCTGAATTTTCTTTTCATAGAATCATAGAAAGGTTACATAGAAAATAGGAGCAAGAGTGGGCCATTCAGCCCTTCGGGCCTGCTCCGCCATTCAAAATGATCATGGCTGATCGTCTAACTCAGTACCCTGTTCCTGCTTTTTCCCCATATCCCTTGATCCCTTTAGCATTAAGAAATATATCTATCTCCTTCTTGAATACATCTAATGACTTGGCCTCCACTGCCTTCTGTGGTAGAGAATTCCACAGGTTCATCACCCTCTGAGTGAAGAAATTTCTCCTCATCTCGGTTCTAAATGGCATACCCCGTATCCTGAGACTGTGACCCCTGGTTCTGGATTCCCCAGCCATCGGGAACATCCTCCCTGCATCTAGTCTGTCTAGTCCTGTTGGAATTTTATATGTTTCGATGAGATCACTTCTCATTCTTCTAAACTCTAGTGAATATAGGCCTAGTCGACCCAATCTCTCCTCATACGTCAGTCCTGCCATCCCAGGAATCAGTCTGGTAAACCTTCGTTGCACTCCCTCCATGGCAAGGACATCCTTCCTCAGATAAGGAGACCAAAACTGCACACAATACTCCAGATGTGATCTCACCAAGGCCCTGTATAACTGCAGTAAGACATCCCTGCTCCTGTACTCAAATCCTCTTGCAATGAAGGCCAACATACCATTCGCCTTCCTAACTGCTTGCTGCACCTGAATGCTCGCTTTCAGCGACTGGTGTACAAGGACATCCAGGTCTCGTTGCACCTCCCCTTTTCCCAATCTGTCACCATTAAGATAATAATCTGCCTTTCTGTTTTTACAACCATTTATCCACGTTATACTGCATCTGCCATGTTCTTGCCCATTCACCCAACTTGTCTAAATCACATTGGAGCCTCTTTGCATCCTCCTCACAGCTCACATTCCACCCCAGCTTTGTGTCATCTGCAAACTTGGAAATGTCACATTTAGTTCCCTCATCCAAATCATTGATGTATATTGTGAATAGCTGGGGCCCAAGCACTGATCCCTGCGGTACCCCACTAGTCACTGCCTGCCACCCGGAAAAGGACCCATTTGTTCCTACTCTCTGTTTCCTGTCTGTCAACCAATCCTCAATCCATGCCAATATATTCCCCCCCAATCCCATGTGCTTTAATTTTGCATACTAACCTCTTGTGTGGGACTTTATCAAAAGCCTTCTGAAAATCCAAGTACACCACATCCACTGGTTCTCCCCTATCTATTCTACTAGTTACATCCTCAAAAAACTCCAGTAGATTTGTTAAGCATGATTTCCCTTTCAAAAACCCATGCTGACTTTGTCCAATCCCATTAATGCCTTCCAAGTGTTCTGTTATCACATCTTTTAACACAGCAAAATCCCACAAACAGCAATGAAATAATGACCAGATAATCTGTTTCAGTGCCGTTAATTCAGGGATAAAAGTTGACTAGGACACCTAGAGAACTCCCGTACTTTTCCTTGAATAGTGTCATGGGATCTTTTACAAAAACGAGAGAGGGCAGACGGGGCCTCAGTTTAATGTCTCATCCGAAAGACGGCATCTCTGACAGTGCAGCGCTTCCTCAGTACTGCACTAGTGTGTCAGCCTGGATTATATGTTCAAGTCTCTGCAGTGTGGTTAGAACCCATGATCTTCCACCTCAGAAGTGAGTGTACTATCACTGAGTCATGGCTGACACCTAGCTAGTAGGGATGGCTTGCTTAGCCACTCTGTTTGGGGTTGCCTTGTCTGAGCTGGACACCTCTGCCCTCTGATGGGGCTGTGTTGGTCCCCTTTGTTTGGGTTGGATTTTAAGCTGGGCTAGGCCCTTCAGATTGGGCTAGGTGGTTTGATGGGCCCCTCTAATTGGGTTGGGTTGAGTCGGCCTGGCCTGGCCCGGGGCGGTCCGGTTGGCCTGGCCTGGCCCGGGGAGGTCCGGTTGGCCTGGCCTGGCCCGGGGAGGTCCGGTTGGCCCGGCCCCGGTCGGTCGGGTTGAGATGGCCCGGCCCGGCCCGGGTCGGTCGGGTTGAGTTGGCCCGGCCCGGCCCGGGTCGGTCGGGTTGAGTTGGCCCGGCCAGGCCCGGGTCGGTCGGGTTGAGTTGGCCCGGCCAGGCCCGGGTCGGTCGGGTTGAGTTGGCCCGGCCCGGGTCGGTCGGGTTGAGTTGGCCCGGCCCGAGTCGGTCGGGTTGAGTTGGCCCGGCCCGGGTCGGTCGGGTTGAGTTGGCCCGGCCCGGGTCGGTCGGGTTGAGTTGGCCCGGCCCGGGTCGGTCGGGTTGAGTTGGCCCGGCCCGGGTCGGTCGGGTTGAGTTGGCCCGGCGCGGGTCGGTCGGGTAGAGTTGGCCCGGCCCGGGTCGGTCGGGTTGAGTTGGCCCGGCCCGGGGCGGTCCGGTTGGCCTGGCCTGGCCCGGGTCGGTCGGGTTGAGTTGGCCCGGCCCGGGTCGGTCGGGTTGAGTTGGCCCGGCCCGGGTCGGTCGGGTTGAGTTGGCCCGGCCCGGGTCGGTCGGGTTGAGTTGGCCCGGCCCGGCCCGGGTCGGTCGGGTTGAGTTGGCCCGGCCCGGGTCGGTCGGGTTGAGTTGGCCCGGCCCGGCCCGGGTCGGTCGGGTTGAGTTGGCCCGGCCCGGGTCGGTCAGGTTGAGTTGGCCCGGCCCGGGTCGGTCGGGTTGAGTTGGCCTGGCCCGGCCCGGGTCGGTCGGGTTGAGTTGGCCCGGCCCGGGTCGGTCGGGTTGAGTTGGCCTGGCCCGGCCCGGGTCGGTCGGGTTGAGTTGGCCCGGCCCGGGTCGGTCGGGTTGAGTTGGCCCGGCCCGGGTCGGTCGGGTTGAGTTGGCCCGGCCCGGGTCGGTCGGGTTGAGTTGGCCCGGCCCGGGTCGGTCGGGTTGAGTTGGCCCGGCCCGGGTCGGTCGGGTTGAGTTGGCCCGGCCCGGGTCGGTCGGGTTGAGTTGGCCCGGCCTGGCCCGGGTCGGTCGGGTTGAGTTGGCCCGGCCCGGGTCGGGTCGGTCGGGTTGAGTTGGCCCGGCCCGGGTCGGTCGGGTTGAGTTGGCCCGGCCCGGGTCGGTCGGGTTGAGTTGGCCCGGCCCGGGTCGGTCGGGTTGAGTTGGCCCGGCCCGGGTCGGTCGGGTTGAGTTGGCCCGGCCCGTGTCGGTCGGGTTGAGTTGGCCCGGCCTGGCCCGGGTCGGTCGGGTTGAGTTGGCCTGGCCTGGCCCGGGTCGGTCGGGTTGGCCTGGCCTGGCCCGGGTCGGTCGGGTTGAGTTGGCCCGGCCCGGGTCGGTCGGGTTGAGTTGGCCCGGCCTGGCCCGGGTCGGTCGGGTTGAGTTGGCCTGGCCTGGCCCGGGTCGGTCGGGTTGAGTTGGCCCGGCCCGGGTCGGTCGGGTTGGCCTGGCCTGGCCCGGGTCGGTCGGGTTGAGTTGGCCCGGCCCGGCCCGGGTCGGTCGGGTTGAGTTGGCCCGGCCCGGCCCGGGTCGGTCGGGTTGAGTTGGCCTGGCCCGGCCCGGGTCGGTCGGGTTGAGTTGGCCTGGCCCGGCCCGGGTCGGTCGGGTTGAGTTGGCCCGGCCCGGGTCGGTCGGGTTGAGTTGGCCCGGCCCGGGTCGGTCGGGTTGAGTTGGCCCGGCCCGGGTCGGTCGGGTTGAGTTGGCCCGGCCCAGGTCGGTCGGGTTGAGTTGGCCCGGCCCGGGTCGGTCGGGTTGAGTTGGCCCGGCCTGGCCCGGGTCGGTCGGGTTGAGTTGGCCCGGCCTGGCCCGGGTCGGTCGGGTTGAGTTGGCCCGGCCCGGGTCGGTCGGGTTGAGTTGGCCCGGCCCGGGTCGGTCGGGTTGAGTTGGCCCGGCCCGGGTCGGTCGGGTTGAGTTGGCCCGGCCCGGGTCGGTCGGGTTGAGTTGGCCCGGCCCGGGTCGGTCGGGTTGAGTTGGCCCGGCCTGGCCCGGGTCGGTCGGGTTGAGTTGGCCTGGCCTGGCCCGGGTCGGTCGGGTTGGCCTGGCCTGGCCCGGGTCGGTCGGGTTGAGTTGGCCCGGGTCGGTCGGGTTGAGTTGGCCCGGCCTGGCCCGGGTCGGTCGGGTTGAGTTGGCCCGGCCTGGCCCGGGTCGGTCGGGTTGAGTTGGCCTGGCCTGGCCCGGGTCGGTCGGGTTGAGTTGGCCCGGCCCGGGTCGGTCGGGTTGAGTTGGCCCGGCCTGGCCCGGGTCGGTCGGGTTGAGTTGGCCTGGCCCGGCCCGGGTCGGTCGGGTTGAGTTGGCCTGCCCCGGGTCGGTCGGGTTGAGTTGGCCCGGCCCGGGTCGGTCGGGTTGAGTTGGCCCGGCCCGGGTCGGTCGGGTTGAGTTGGCCCGGCCCGGGTCGGTCGGGTTGAGTTGGCCCGGCCCGGGTCGGTCGGGTTGAGTTGGCCCGGCCTGGCCCGGGTCGGTCGGGTTGAGTTGGCCCGGCCTGGCCCGGGTCGGTCGGGTTGAGTTGGCCCGGCCTGGCCCGGGTCGGTCGGGTTGAGTTGGCCCGGCCTGGCCCGGGTCGGTCGGGTTGAGTTGGCCCGGCCTGGCCCGGGTCGGTCGGGTTGAGTTGGCCCGGCCCGGGTCGGTCGGGTTGAGTTGGCCCGGCCCGGGTCGGTCGGGTTGAGTTGGCCCGGCCCGGGTCGGTCGGGTTGAGTTGGCCCGGCCCGGGTCGGTCGGGTTGAGTTGGCCCGGCCTGGCCCGGGTCGGTCGGGTTGAGTTGGCCCGGCCTGGCCCGGGTCGGTCGGGTTGGCCTGGCCTGGCCCGGGTCGGTCGGGTTGGCCTGGCCTGGCCCGGGTCGGTCGGGTTGAGTTGGCCCGGCCTGGCCCGGGTCGGTCGGGTTGAGTTGGCCCGGCCCGGGTCGGTCGGGTTGAGTTGGCCTGGCCTGGCCCGGGTCGGTCGGGTTGAGTTGGCCCGGCCCGGGTCGGTCGGGTTGGCCTGGCCTGGCCCCGGTCGGTCGGGTTGAGTTGGCCCGGCCTGGCCCGGGTCGGTCGGGTTGAGTTGGCCCGGCCTGGCCCGGCCCGGTCGGGTTGAGTTGGCCCGGCCTGGCCCGGGTCGGTCGGGTTGAGTTGGCCCGGCCTGGCCCGGGTCGGTCGGGTTGAGTTGGCCCGGCCCGGTCGGGTTGAGTTGGCCCGGCCTGGCCCGGGTCGGTCGGGTTGAGTTGGCCCGGCCTGGCCCGGGTCGGTCGGGTTGAGTTGGCCCGGCCTGGCCCGGGTCGGTCGGGTTGAGTTGGCCCGGCCCGGGTCGGTCGGGTTGAGTTGGCCCGGCCCGGGTCGGTCGGGTTGAGTTGTCCCGGCCCGGGTCGGTCGGGTTGAGTTGGCCCGGCCTGGCCCGGGTCGGTCGGGTTGAGTTGGCCCGGCCTGGCCCGGGTCGGTCGGGTTGAGTTGGCCCGGCCCGGGTCGGTCGGGTTGAGTTGGCCCGGCCTGGCCCGGGTCGGTCGGGTTGAGTTGGCCCGGCCTGGCCCGGGTCGGTCGGGTTGAGTTGGCCCGGCCCGGGTCGGTCGGGTTGAGTTGGCCCGGCCCGGGTCGGTCGGGTTGAGTTGGCCCGGCCCGGGTCGGTCGGGTTGAGTTGGCCCGGCCTGGCCCGGGTCGGTCGGGTTGAGTTGGCCCGGCCCGGGTCGGTCGGGTTGAGTTGGCCCGGCCCGGGTCGGTCGGGTTGAGTTGGCCCGGCCCGGGTCGGTCGGGTTGAGTTGGCCCGGCCCGGGTCGGTCGGGTTGAGTTGGCCCGGCCCGGGTCGGTCGGGTTGAGTTGGCCCGGCGCGGGTCGGTCGGGTAGAGTTGGCCCGGCCCGGGTCGGTCGGGTTGAGTTGGCCCGGCCCGGGGCGGTCCGGTTGGCCTGGCCTGGCCCGGGTCGGTCGGGTTGAGTTGGCCCGGCCCGGGTCGGTCGGGTTGAGTTGGCCCGGCCCGGGTCGGTCGGGTTGAGTTGGCCCGGCCCGGGTCGGTCGGGTTGAGTTGGCCCGGCCCGGCCCGGGTCGGTCGGGTTGAGTTGGCCCGGCCCGGGTCGGTCGGGTTGAGTTGGCCCGGCCCGGCCCGGGTCGGTCGGGTTGAGTTGGCCCGGCCCGGGTCGGTCAGGTTGAGTTGGCCTGGCCCGGCCCGGGTCGGTCGGGTTGAGTTGGCCCGGCCCGGGTCGGTCGGGTTGAGTTGGCCTGGCCCGGCCCGGGTCGGTCGGGTTGAGTTGGCCCGGCCCGGGTCGGTCGGGTTGAGTTGGCCCGGCCCGGGTCGGTCGGGTTGAGTTGGCCCGGCCCGGGTCGGTCGGGTTGAGTTGGCCCGGCCCGGGTCGGTCGGGTTGAGTTGGCCCGGCCCGGGTCGGTCGGGTTGAGTTGGCCCGGCCCGGGTCGGTCGGGTTGAGTTGGCCCGGCCCGGCCCGGGTCGGTCGGGTTGAGTTGGCCTGGCCTGGCCCGGGTCGGTCGGGTTGAGTTGGCCCGGCCTGGCCCGGGTCGGTCGGGTTGAGTTGGCCCGGCCTGGCCCGGGTCGGTCGGGTTGAGTTGGCCCGGCCCGGGTCGGTCGGGTTGAGTTGGCCCGGCCTGGCCCGGGTCGGTCGGGTTGAGTTGGCCTGGCCCGGCCCGGGTCGGTCGGGTTGAGTTGGCCCGGCCCGGGTCGGTCGGGTTGAGTTGGCCCGGCCCGGGTCGGTCGGGTTGAGTTGGCCCGGCCCGGGTCGGTCGGGTTGAGTTGGCCCGGCCCGGGTCGGTCGGGTTGAGTTGGCCCGGCCCGGATCGGTCGGGTTGAGTTGGCCCGGCCTGGCCCGGGTCGGTCGGGTTGAGTTGGCCCGGCCCGGGTCGGTCGGGTTGAGTTGGCCCGGCCCGGGTCGGTCGGGTTGAGTTGGCCCGGCCCGGGTCGGTCGGGTTGAGTTGGCCCGGCCCGGGTCGGTCGGGTTGAGTTGGCCCGGCCCGGGTCGGTCGGGTTGAGTTGGCCCGGCCCGTGTCGGTCGGGTTGAGTTGGCCCGGCCTGGCCCGGGTCGGTCGGGTTGAGTTGGCCTGGCCTGGCCCGGGTCGGTCGGGTTGGCCTGGCCTGGCCCGGGTCGGTCGGGTTGAGTTGGCCCGGCCCGGGTCGGTCGGGTTGAGTTGGCCCGGCCTGGCCCGGGTCGGTCGGGTTGAGTTGGCCTGGCCTGGCCCGGGTCGGTCGGGTTGAGTTGGCCCGGCCCGGGTCGGTCGGGTTGGCCTGGCCTGGCCCGGGTCGGTCGGGTTGAGTTGGCCCGGCCCGGCCCGGGTCGGTCGGGTTGAGTTGGCCCGGCCCGGCCCGGGTCGGTCGGGTTGAGTTGGCCCGGCCCGGGTCGGTCGGGTTGAGTTGGCCTGGCCCGGCCCGGGTCGGTCGGGTTGAGTTGGCCTGGCCCGGCCCGGGTCGGTCGGGTTGAGTTGGCCCGGCCCGGGTCGGTCGGGTTGAGTTGGCCCGGCCCGGGTCGGTCGGGTTGAGTTGGCCCGGCCCGGGTCGGTCGGGTTGAGTTGGCCCGGCCCGGGTCGGTCGGGTTGAGTTGGCCCGGCCCGGGTCGGTCGGGTTGAGTTGGCCCGGCCCGGGTCGGTCGGGTTGAGTTGGCCCGGCCTGGCCCGGGTCGGTCGGGTTGAGTTGGCCCGGCCTGGCCCGGGTCGGTCGGGTTGAGTTGGCCCGGCCCGGGTCGGTCGGGTTGAGTTGGCCCGGCCCGGGTCGGTCGGGTTGAGTTGGCCCGGCCCGGGTCGGTCGGGTTGAGTTGGCCCGGCCCGGGTCGGTCGGGTTGAGTTGGCCCGGCCCGGGTCGGTCGGGTTGAGTTGGCCCGGCCTGGCCCGGGTCGGTCGGGTTGGCCTGGCCTGGCCCGGGTCGGTCGGGTTGAGTTGGCCCGGGTCGGTCGGGTTGAGTTGGCCCGGCCTGGCCCGGGTCGGTCGGGTTGAGTTGGCCCGGCCTGGCCCGGGTCGGTCGGGTTGAGTTGGCCTGGCCTGGCCCGGGTCGGTCGGGTTGAGTTGGCCCGGCCCGGGTCGGTCGGGTTGAGTTGGCCCGGCCTGGCCCGGGTCGGTCGGGTTGAGTTGGCCCAGCCCGGGTCGGTCGGGTTGAGTTGGCCCGGCCCGGGTCGGTCGGGTTGAGTTGGCCCGGCCCGGGTCGGTCGGGTTGAGTTGGCCCGGCCCGGGTCGGTCGGGTTGAGTTGGCCCGGCCTGGCCCGGGTCGGTCGGGTTGAGTTGGCCTGGCCTGGCCCGGGTCGGTCGGGTTGGCCTGGCCTGGCCCGGGTCGGTCGGGTTGAGTTGGCCCGGCCTGGCCCGGGTCGGTCGGGTTGAGTTGGCCCGGCCCGGGTCGGTCGGGTTGAGTTGGCCTGGCCTGGCCCGGGTCGGTCGGGTTGAGTTGGCCCGGTCCGGGTCGGTCGGGTTGGCCTGGCCTGGCCCGGGTCGGTCGGGTTGAGTTGGCCCGGCCTGGCCCGGGTCGGTCGGGTTGAGTTGGCCCGGCCTGGCCCGGCCCGGTCGGGTTGAGTTGGCCCGGCCTGGCCCGGGTCGGTCGGGTTGAGTTGGCCCGGCCTGGCCCGGGTCGGTCGGGTTGAGTTGGCCCGGCCCGGTCGGGTTGAGTTGGCCCGGCCTGGCCCGGGTCGGTCGGGTTGAGTTGGCCCGGCCTGGCCCGGGTCGGTCGGGTTGAGTTGGCCCGGCCTGGCCCGGGTCGGTCGGGTTGAGTTGGCCCGGCCCGGGTCGGTCGGGTTGAGTTGGCCCGGCCCGGGTCGGTCGGGTTGAGTTGGCCCGGCCCGGGTCGGTCGGGTTGAGTTGGCCCGGCCTGGCCCGGGTCGGTCGGGTTGAGTTGGCCCGGCCTGGCCCGGGTCGGTCGGGTTGAGTTGGCCCGGCCCGGGTCGGTCGGGTTGAGTTGGCCCGGCCTGGCCCGGGTCGGTCGGGTTGAGTTGGCCCGGCCTGGCCCGGGTCGGTCGGGTTGAGTTGGCCCGGCCCGGGTCGGTCGGGTTGAGTTGGCCCGGCCCGGGTCGGTCGGGTTGAGTTGGCCCGGCCCGGGTCGGTCGGGTTGCGTTGGCCCGGCCTGGCCCGGGTCGGTCGGGTTGAGTTGGCCTGGCCTGGCCCGGGTCGGTCGGGTTGGCCTGGCCTGGCCCGGGTCGGTCGGGTTGAGTTGGCCCGGCCTGGCCCGGGTCGGTCGGGTTGAGTTGGCCCGGCCTGGCCCGGGTCGGTCGGGTTGAGTTGGCCCGGCCCGGGTCGGTCGGGTTGGCCTGGCCTGGCCCGGGTCGGTCGGGTTGAGTTGGCCCGGCCCGGCCCGGGTCGGTCGGGTTGAGTTGGCCCGGCCCGGCCCGGATCGGTCGGGTTGAGTTGGCCCGGCCCGGCCCGGGTCGGTCGGGTTGAGTTGGCCCGGCCCGGGTCGGTCGGGTTGAGTTGGCCTGGCCCGGCCCGGGTCGGTCGGGTTGAGTTGGCCCGGCCCGGGTCGGTCGGGTTGAGTTGGCCCGGCCCGGCCCGGGTCGGTCGGGTTGAGTTGGCCCGGCCTGGCCCGGGTCGGTCGGGTTGAGTTGGCCCGGCCCGGGTCGGTCGGGTTGAGTTGGCCCGGCCCGGGTCGGTCGGGGTGAGTTGGCCTGGCCCGGCCCGGGTCGGTCGGGTTGAGTTGGCCCGGCCCGGGTCGGTCGGTTTGAGTTGGCCTGGCCCGGCCCGGGTCGGTCGGGTTGAGTTGGCCCGGCCCGGGTCGGTCGGGTTGAGTTGGCCCGGCCCGGGTCGGTCGGGTTGAGTTGGCCCGGCCCGGGTCGGTCGGGTTGAGTTGGCCCGGCCTGGCCCGGGTCGGTCGGGTTGAGTTGGCCCGGCCTGGCCCGGGTCGGTCGGGTTGAGTTGGCCCGGCCTGGCCCGGGTCGGTCGGGTTGAGTTGGCCCGGCCCGGGTCGGTCGGGTTGAGTTGGCCCGGCCCGGGTCGGTCGGGTTGAGTTGGCCCGGCCCGGGTCGGTCGGGTTGAGTTGGCCCGGCCTGGCCCGGGTCGGTCGTGTTGAGTTGGCCTGGCCTGGCCCGGGTCGGTCGGGTTGAGTTGGCCCGGCCTGGCCCGGGTCGGTCGTGTTGAGTTGGCCCGGCCTGGCCCGGGTCGGTCGGGTTGAGTTGGCCCGGCCTGGCCCGGGTCGGTCGGGTTGAGTTGGCCTGGCCTGGCCCGGGTCGGTCGGGTTGAGTTGGCCCGGCCCGGGTCGGTCGGGTTGAGTTGGCCCGGCCTGGCCCGGGTCGGTCGGGTTGAGTTGGCCTGGCACGGCCCGGGTCGGTCGGGTTGAGTTGGCCTGGCCCGGGTCGGTCGGGTTGAGTTGGCCCGGCCCGGGTCGGTCGGGTTGAGTTGGCCCGGCCCGGGTCGGTCGGGTTGAGTTGGCCCGGCCCGGGTCGGTCGGGTTGAGTTGGCCCGGCCCGGGTCGGTCGGGTTGAGTTGGCCCGGCCTGGCTCGGGTCGGTCGGGTTGAGTTGGCCCGGCCTGGCCCGGGTCGGTCGGGTTGAGTTGGCCCGGCCCGGGTCGGTCGGGTTGAGTTGGCCCGGCCCGGGTCGGTCGCGTTGAGTTAGCCCGGCCCGGGTCGGTCGCGTTGAGTTGGCCCGGCCCGGGTCGGTCGGGTTGAGTTGGCCCGGCCCGGGTCGGTCGGGTTGAGTTGGCCTGGCCTGGCCCGGGTCGGTCGGGTTGAGTTGGCCTGGCCTGGCCCGGGTCGGTCGGGTTGAGTTGGCCTGGCCTGGCCCGGGTCGGTCGGGTTGGCCTGGCCTGGCCCGGGTCGGTCGGGTTGAGTTGGCCCGGCCTGGCCCGGGTCGGTCGGGTTGAGTTGGCCCGGCCTGGCCCGGGTCGGTCGGGTTGAGTTGGCCCGGCCCGGGTCGGTCGGGTTGAGTTGGCCCGGCCTGGCCCGGGTCGGTCGGGTTGAGTTGGCCTGGCCTGGCCCGGGTCGGTCGGGTTGAGTTGGCCCTGCCCGGGTCGGTCGGGTTGGCCTGGCCTGGCCCGGGTCGGTCGGGTTGAGTTGGCCCGGCCTGGCCCGGGTCGGTCGGGTTGAGTTGGCCCGGCCTGGCCCGGCCCGGTCGGGTTGAGTTGGCCCGGCCTGGCCCGGGTCGGTCGGGTTGAGTTGGCCCGGCCTGGCCCGGGTCGGTCGGGTTGAGTTGGCCCGGCCCGGTCGGGTTGAGTTGGCCCGGCCTGGCCCGGGTCGGTCGGGTTGAGTTGGCCTGGCCTGGCCCGGGTCGGTCGGGTTGAGTTGGCCCGGCCTGGCCCGGGTCGGTCGGGTTGAGTTGGCCCGGCCCGGGTCGGTCGGGTTGAGTTGGCCCGGCCCGGGTCGGTCGGGTTGAGTTGGCCCGGCCCGGGTCGGTCGGGTTGAGTTGGCCCGGCCTGGCCCGGGTCGGTCGGGTTGAGTTGGCCCAGCCTGGCCCGGGTCGGTCGGGTTGAGTTGGCCCGGCCCGGGTCGGTCGGGTTGAGTTGGCCCGGCCCGGGTCGGTCGGGTTGAGTTGGCCCGGCCCGGGTCGGTCGGGTTGAGTTGGCCCGGCCCGGGTCGGTCGGGTTGAGTTGGCCCGGCCCGGGTCGGTCGGGTTGAGTTGGCCCGGCCCGGCCCGGTCGGGTTGAGTTGGCCCGGCCTGGCCCGGGTCGGTCGGGTTGAGTTGGCCCGGCCTGGCCCGGGTCGGTCGGGTTGAGTTGGCCCGGCCCGGGTCGGTCGGGTTGAGTTGGCCCGGCCTGGCCCGGGTCGGTCGGGTTGAGTTGGCCCGGCCCGGGTCGGTCGGGTTGGCCTGGCCTGGCCCGGGTCGGTCGGGTTGAGTTGGCCCGGCCTGGCCCGGGTCGGTCGGGTTGAGTTGGCCCGGCCTGGCCCGGGTCGGTCGGGTTGAGTTGGCCCGGCACGGTCGGGTTGAGTTGGCCCGGCCTGGCCCGGGTCGGTCGGGTTGAGTTGGCCCGGCCTGGCCCGGGTCGGTCGGGTTGAGTTGGCCCGGCCTGGCCCGGGTCGGTCGGGTTGAGTTGGCCCGGCCTGGCCCGGGTCGGTCGGGTTGAGTTGGCCCGGCCCGGTCGGGTTGAGTTGGCCCGGCCTGGCCCGGGTCGGTCGGGTTGAGTTGGCCCGGCCTGGCCCGGGTCGGTCGGGTTGAGTTGGCCCGGCCCGGTCGGGTTGAGTTGGCCCGGCCCGGTCGGGTTGAGTTGGCCCGGCCTGGCCCGGGTCGGTCGGGTTGAGTTGGCCCGGCCCGGGTCGGTCGGGTTGAGTTGGCCCGGCCTGGCCCGGCCCGGTCGGTTTGAGTTGGCCCGGCCTGGCCCGGCCCGGTCGGGTTGAGTTGGCCCGGCCCGGGTCGGTCGGGTTGAGTTGGCCCGGCCTGGCCCGGGTCGGTCGGGTTGAGTTGGCCCGGCCTGGCCCGGGTCGGTCGGGTTGAGTTGGCCCGGCCTGGCCCGGGTCGGTCGGGTTGAGTTGGCCCGGCCTGGCCCGGGTCGGTCGGGTTGAGTTGGCCCGGCCTGGCCCGGGTCGGTCGGGTTGAGTTGGCCCGGCCTGGCCCGGGTCGGTCGGGTTGAGTTGGCCCGGCCTGGCCCGGGTCGGTCGGGTTGAGTTGGCCCGGCCTGGCCCGGGTCGGTCGGCCCTGAACGGCTGTGCTGTGTGGGGGAGGGGCGGTGTGGCGGGCTGCCCGCGCCTGCGCACTCCTTGTCCATCTCGCGCTAAGATGGCGGCGTCCTCCTTGGAGCAGAAGCTGTCGCGCCTGGAAGCTAAGCTGAAACAGGAGAACCGTGAGGCGCGGCGCCGGATCGACCTCTCGCTCGACATGAGCTCGCCTTCCAGCCCAAGGAGGCCCCGACCAAGTAAGCAAGCGAGCCGGCGATGCGGGGGTTTGTGTGGACCCAGGGCCCGGGGCCAGGCCCAGGCCCCTCACTGCCCTGACAACGGAAACCAGCGCGCGTCACCCGGCCGGGCGGGACTCGCGCTGATTGACAGCTGCCTTGGCCAATCGGAATCGAGACCTGCTTCTGATTCAGTGTCAATCAACGGCAGCGCCCAATCACAGCAGGCGAGGGGCGGGACCGCCCTGCTCACCTCAGATTGTACATTTTGCCTCCTTTTGCCGCCGGCACATCCACACAGCCGCCTTCGTGCGGGCCCGGGGGGGGGGGGCGGCGGCGGCGGCGGCGGCCCGGGGGGCACGGGCGAGGGGCGGCTGCCCGGGCCCGGGGGCGGGTCGCGCTCTCTGCCCCCGCCCCGCCCCGCGCCAGCAGTCACAATGAGGCGGCGGTCTCCCCCTGATGGACAGCCGCCTCAGCCAATTGGCCTGCAGAGTCACCCGTCGATCAAACTGTCCGGCCAATCATTTGCCGGGCAGGAGGCGGGCGCTTCCGGTGAGTGGGGCTTGTGGTCTGTTTATTTATAAACAGCCGCCGCCAGGGGAGGGGAGGGTCGGGGGCCGCGGGCTGCAGGCCGCATCCTCCCCAACACCCTCAGTTAGTGAGGACAGGAGCCAGCTCCGGTCTGGGCAGCATCAAGCGGCTTCGAATTCAGAAATCAGACCCTCCCACTTGTCAACAACAAGGCCACTGGGCTGTGGGGGGAATGGCAGCATTCAGTCCCAGTGAAACCCCATCGTAATGGGCTTTGACTTGTCCAGTCACTGCAAATCAGATCATTTTCATCATCCAGTGGAGCAGCAACAACGTATTGCATTTATATAGCACCTTTAACATAGAAAATGTGCTTCACAGAAAACTGGACACCATGTGGAAGGAAATAGTGGGAGAGGTGACTGGTCAAGAGTGAAGAGTCAGAGGGATTTCGCTAGGGGACCAAAAATAAGTCAAGCCCCTAGGTCCCCCTCCGTATGACCCTCTGGGTTTGTCAAATAGTCACCATCTAACTGTCAACATTGGGGTTAAAATTTTCTCTAGGTACCCTTTACTTGTGGAGGGGAGAGGCACACATTGGTGAATAATTGGGAGGTGATTGCTGAATTAAATATCCCCCAACCAATGTAAAATGTTTCTCTCAGATAGATTCCTTGTTCAGTGATGTAAGGTGACACCTCAGTATAAATGCACTGCCTAAATACATTACTGTGTAGTAACTTGAGCTAAGCAGTATTGAAAGTGCCTTCATTTGTGATGGCTGATTGGTAATTTCTGCTAGTGCAGTAGTATTTTATCTGACCCTGCTATGTTTCTCGGGTGGGTGATGTGCTTTTCATTATTGATGATCTGTAGTCATCCTCAACAATAACTGACCAATTCAAATTTGACCCTGCAACAGATGACCATTTGAAATCAGTCCCTTCAGGCAGTCTTTAGGAACTATTAACCCAAGTTTCTACAGTACTAAACTGTTTTACTACTCTTACTGAATACAGTTGGAATCCAGGGATGGAGGGAATCTGGGTAAAGCCTTTACTCAATGTGTATCTATTTTTCACATCCATAGTTAAAGCCACGAACCAAACCTCTTTACAGAGGCTGAGATTCAATTTCTTGGAAAATGACAACGCCACAATGCATCATCAGGATTCTTTTTCAAACTGCTCTTGTAGTATCAAAACAATACTGTGATCCCTCTTGTGGACTTTGTATGCAAATCCACTTGTTGTGTGGTGTCGGGTGTTTGTGTGCTTATAATGCATGATGTTACAGGCCTACTACGTACAGGTTCAGCATGTCTTCTACTTGGGGACAGCCAGTCTATTCCCCTTATCCGCATTGTGTGATGATGCAGTGATGTCATTGGCTAAGAGTAGTAGTAAATCCCTGTTTCATGTCACGTAAAGTTGGGGTAATAGTTTGTGAAACCTAACTGAAGGGACTGACTTCAGGCAGTCATCTGAGGTATGTTCAGTTTTTTTGGGGTTGACTCTAGGTGTCAGTACACACGAGTAATGGTTTATAAAACCAAGTGTATTATGTAATATAGTTCAAAACTTTTAATATTTAAATTCTTAACAAAAAAAAATGTTTGTCCATATTTCAGTGACCCCACTATTATATTGCTCTTTGTTTGGGTCGGATTCTGGAAGACCTGTCTGTGATCCAGCTCTGCATCCACACTAAATCTAACTCTTGTTCCAGGGACAGAATTGTGGACCTAATTTTTGGGCTCTATGGTTTTATGTGGCATGAGGAGTATAGTATATTTAAGAAAGACTTATATTTATGTAACATCTTGTCTCTCAGAAATGCCTCACAGTACTTTGCAATGAATTAATTTGAACTAGAGTGCCTGTTATCAAGGCATTTTAAAAAGTATTGGGAACACATTGCTGCCTGCATCAACATAGCATGGCAGGAAAAAATCTTGCCTCAGGCAAAATAACTTTTACGTGTGCACACCTATCATAAGAGCATCTACACAAGGTGCCAGCCAGCAGACTCAGTCTGGTTACTTATATGGAGATCTTTTGTTTTTAAAAAAAAAATATTGTCATCTTATAAAAATGGTACTTTGGAATGGAAAAGGTTGATCTGGAATAATTTAAATTATAAATGGAGGCATAGAGTACAGAAGCAAGGAAGTTGTGTTGAACCTTTAAAAAACACTGGTTCGGCCACAACTGGAGTATTGCGTCTAATTTTGGGCACCGCACTTTAGGAAGGATGTCAAGGCCTTGGAGAGGGTGCAGAAAAGATTTACTAGAATGGTGCCAGGGATGAGGGACTTCAGTTACGTGGATAGACTGGAGAAGCTGGGGTTGTTCTCCTTAGAGCAGAGAAGGTTAGGAGATTTGATAGAAGTCATGAAGGGTTTAGATAAAGTAAATAAAGAGAGCCTGTTCCCATTGGTGGAAGGGTCGAGAACCAGAGGACACAGATTTAAGGTGATTGGCAAAAGAACCAAAGGTGACATGAAGAATAACTTTCTAACGCAGCCAGTAGTTATGATCTGGAATGTGCTGCCTGAAAGGGTGGTGGAAGCAGATTCAGTCATGGCTTTCAAAAAGGAATTGGATAAATACTTGAAGGGAAAAAATTTGCAGGGCTACAGGGAAAGAGCGTGGAAATTGGACTAACTGGATTGCTGTTACAAAGAGCCGGTATGGGCTGAATGGCCTCCTTCTGTGCTATAACCGTTCTATGATTTCTATGATTGTGGGAGTTGGATATTCGAACACAGGTTCAAACTGTCAAAAGGGAAATTTAGTACCGATGTCAGGAGGTTCTTCATAGAGAGCGATCCATACAGAGAACAGACTTTCAGATCGAGCCAGGGAAGCCGTAACCCTGGAAACAATCAGGTGCAGCAATAGGGGGGATGTGGGGCCAATCTGGATGGATGCATTAAAATAGACAGAGTGGCTTTCCTCATCCGTTAAGGGTCTTGAAATGTTTATATCGTGAGGAGGCATTATGGAAAAGATGGGTACAAGGGAGGGCAGTGTGGAATGGTTATCGTTATCATAGACCATGACACTGAAACACTAACATGATGTTCATTAACATATTCAAATCATTTTTCTTTTAAAAACATATGTATGAGCATTGCCTTTGACATCAGTAATAGTTCTGCTGATTGTGGTAGTTGTGGCATGAAGCAGGAGACAGGGTAATAAAGGTGATTGTGATACAGTAAACTGCCTTGGATTTTGTTTTGTTTTTTGGTAGGTAACAGTCTAAAAAGGCTCAGCATAGTAGTGTGTTTTGGGATCTTGGGCAGATGGTCAAAGATCTGAGCTACTCTTGATTTTAAGCCTATCATTTCTCCATCCCCAAACAATATACAGTATAGCAACCTACTGTTAAAGTACCAAGGGACTCTTGCCACTGAGATTCAGACTGGATTTTAGAAGTTGATGTCTAACTATTCATAGGAACAGGAGGAGGCCATTCAGCCCCTCGAGCCTGTTCCATTCAATGAGATCATGGCTGGTCTGAATCCTAACTCCACCCATCCGTCCTGGCTCTATATCTCTTAATACCTTGGCTAGCAAAAATCTATCGATCTTGGATTTAAAATTATGCATTGTGTGAAGAAGTGTTTCCGAACTCCTCTCCTGATTGGCCAGGCTCTGATTTTAAGGTTATATCCCCTTGTCTTAGACTCCCCCACCAGTGGAGAAAGTTTCTCTCTATCTACCCTATCAACTCCTTTCAAAATCCAGAAAACCTCAATCTAATCACCCCTAAACCTTCTATATTCCAGGGAATACAAGCCTAGTTTATGGAATCTCTCCTCATAATTTATCCCTTGGATCCCCGGTAACATTCTGGTGAATCTGCGCTGCACTCCTTCCAAGGCCAATATATCCTTTCCAAGGTGTGGTGCCCAGAACTGTACACAGTACTCCAGATGTGGTCTAAACCAGGGCTTTGTACATCTGTAGCAAAACTTCCTCCCCTTTATATCGTAGTCTCTAGTTATAAAGGCCAATATCCCATTAGCCCCAAATCTCTTAGGACCGCCACTGTTCCGAGCTTTTCACCATCTAAACAATACTCTGATCGATCCTTTTTTGGGTCCAAAATGGATGACCTCACACTTACCTGTGTTGAAATCCATCTGCCACAGTTTTGCCCACTCACTTTATTTATCAGTGTCTCCTTGTAATTTTATGCTCCTGTCCACATTACTTACAATGCCACCAATCTTTGTATCATCAGCAAACTTGGATATCTTGCTCTCTATTGAGTTATCTAAGTCATCAATAAATATGGTAAATAGTTGAGGCTTCAGCACAGATCCTTCTAAGTGTTTTCCTTTCAAGTATTTATCCAATTCCCTTTTGAAAGTTATTATTGAATCTGCCTCCACCGCCATTTCAGGCAGCGCATTCCAGATCATCACAACTCACTGTGTAAAAAAAAAAGATTCCTCCTGTGGCCTTTGGCTCTTTTGCCGATCACCTTAAATCTGTGTCCTCTGGTTACCGACCCTTCTGCCACTGAAAACAGTTTCTCCTTATTTACTCTATCAAAACCGTTCATGATTTTGAATCTCCTCTTAACCTTCTCTGTTCTAAGGAGAACAACCCCAGCTTCTCCAATCTCTGCACATAACTGAAGTCCCTCATCCCTGGAACCATTCTAGTAAATCTCATCTGCACCCTCTCTATGGCCTTGACGTCCTTCCTAAAGTGTGGTGCCCAGAATTGAACACAATACTCCAGCTGAGACCTAACCCGTGTTTTCTAAAGGTTTAGCATAACTTCCTTGCTTTTGAACTCCATGCTACTATTAATAAAGCCTAGGATCCCTGCTAATAAGTCTATTATAGAATCATAGAAAAGTTACAGGTCGGAAGGAGGCCATTAAGCCCATCGAGTCCACGCCGGCTCCATGCAAGAGCAATCCAGCTAGTCCCACTCCCCAGCCCTATCCCCGTAGCCCTGCAAATTTTTTCCTTTCAATTACTTATCCAGTTCCCTTTGGAAGGCCATGATTGAATCTGCCTCCATCACCCCCTCAGGCAGTGCATTCCAGATCATAACCACTCGCTACATTAAAAAAAAGTTTTTCCTCATGTCACCTTTGGTTCTTTTGCCAATCACCTTAAATGTATGTCCTCTGGTTCTTGACCCTTCTGCCAATGGGAACAGTTTCTCTCTATCTACTCTGTCTAAACCCTTCATGATTTTAAATACCTCTATCAAATCTCCTCTCAACCGTCTCTGTTCCAAGGAGAACAACCCCAGCTTTTCCAGTCTATCCACGTAACTAAAGTCCCTCATCCCTGGAATCATTCCAGTAAATCTTTTCTGCACCCTCTCTAAGGCCTTCACATCTTTCCTAAAGTGTGGTGCTCAAAACTGGACAGAATACTCCAGTTGTGGCCAAACCAGTGTTTTATAAAGGTTCATCGTGACTTCCATTCTTTTGTACTCTATGCCTCTATTTATAAAGCCCAGGATCCCGTATGCTTTTTTAACCGCTTTCTCAATCTGCCCTGCCAGCTTCAACGATTTGTGCACATATACCCCCAGATCTCTCTGTTTCTGTACCCCTTTTAGAGTTATACCCTCTAGTTTATATTGCCTCTCCTCGTTCTTCCTACCGAAATGTATCACTTCGCACTTGTTTGCGTTAAATATCATCTGCCACGTGT
The DNA here is from genome assembly GCF_035084215.1 of Heptranchias perlo. Taxonomy (NCBI): domain Eukaryota; kingdom Metazoa; phylum Chordata; class Chondrichthyes; order Hexanchiformes; family Hexanchidae; genus Heptranchias; species Heptranchias perlo. The sequence goes on from NC_090361.1 coordinate 19,302,848, forward strand.
CCGCCCATTCCACCAGCCTGTTTATATCCTCTTGAAGTCTATCACTATCCTCCTTACTGTTCACTACACTTCCAAGTTTTGTGTCATCTGCAAATTTTGAAATTGTGCCCTGTACACCCAAGTCCAAGTCCAAGTCATTTAATATATATCAAGAAAAGCAGTGGTCCCTGTTCCGACTCCTGGGGAACACTGCTGTACACCTCCCTCCAGTCTGAGAAACAACCGTTCACCACTATTCTCTGTTTTCTGTCACTTAGTCAATTCTGTATCCATGTTGCTACTGCCCCCTTTATTCCATGGGCCGCAATCATGATGATAAGCCTATCATGCGGCACTTTATCAAACACTTTTGAAAGTCCATATACACCACATCAACTGCATTGCCCTCATTTACCCTCTTTGTTACCTCATCAAGAAACTCTATCAGGTTGGTTAAACACGATTTGTCTTTAACAAATCCATGCTGGCTTTCCCTAATCAATCCACACTCGTCCAAGTTTCTAAAAGTTTCCCCACCACTAAGGGTAAACTGACTGGCCTATGGTTGCTGCGTTTATCATAGAATCATAGAAAATTTATGGCACAGAAGGAAGCCATTCTGCCCATCGTGTCCATGCCGGCTGAGAATCGAACCACCCAGCCTAATCGCATTTTTCCGCACTTGGTCCGTAGCCCTGCAGGTCACGGCACTTCAGGTGCACATCCAAGCACTTTCTAAATGAGTTGAGGGTTTCTGCCTCTACCACCCTCTCAGGCAGTGAGTTCCAGACCCCCACCACCCTCTGGGTGAAAATGTTTTTCCTCATTTCCACTCTAATCCTTCTACCAATCACTTTAAATCTTATCCTTACATCCTTTTTTGAACAAGGTTGTAACATTTGCAATTCTCCAGTCCTCTGGCACCACCCCCGTATGTTTGGATGTTTGGAAGATTGTGACCAGAGCCTCTGCAATTTCCACCCTTACTTCCCTCAGTAACCTAGGATACATCCCATCTTGACCAGGTGACTTATCTACTTTGAGTACTGCCAATCTTTTAAGTACCTCCTCTTTATCTATTTTTATCCGATCCAATATCGCTACTAACCCCTCCTTTAATGCTACAATGGAATCGTCCTGTTCTCTAGTGAAGACCGATGTGAAGTATTCATTTAATATCTTACTCACGCCCTCTGCCTCCACAAGGAGATTCTTTTTGTCCCTAATCGGTCCCACCCTTTCTTTGATTACCCTTTTACTATTTATATGTTTGTAAAAGACTTCTGGGTTCCCTTTTATGTTAGCTGCTAATCTATTCTCATACTCTCTCTTTGCCCCTCTTATTCCCTTTTTTAGATCTCCTCTGTACTTTCTGTATTCAGTCTGGTCCTTTACTGTATTATGAACCTGACATTCGTCATAAGCCTCCGTTTTCCGTTTCATTTTAATCTCTATAACTTTAATCACCCAGGGAGCTCTAGCTTTGATGCTCTTCCTTTCCCCCTCATAGGGAATGTGTCTCTCTGTACCCGGACCAAATATTAACACCTATGATGTATTTGTATATTTGTTATGTTTAATGTAAGATTAAATCCTCCTTGGAGGCCTCCCATTGTTCAATTATTATTTTGCCCACCAATTTTTGATTCCAATCCACTTGGGCAAGATCCCTTTTTAACTCACTGAAATTTACCCTCCTCCAGTTCATTTTCACATTTGATTGTTCCTTGTCCTTTTCCATAACTATTCAAAACCTAATGATATTATGATCACTGTTCCCCAAATGCCCACCCACTGAAACATGCTCCATCTGCCCCACTTCATTCCCCAGAATTCCATGAAGTTTAATTTTAGCTAACAGTCTGTTTTGTGGAACCTTATTGAATGCCTTCTGGAAGTCCAAAAAAGCTATGTCCATTGACATTCCCCTACCTACTACTTTAGTTACTTCCTCAAAAAATTCAATTAGGTTCGTTAGAACATAAGAACATAAGAAATAGGAGCAGGAGTAGACCATACGGCCCCTCGAGCCTGCTCTGCCATTCACTAAGATCATGGCTGATCTTCGACCTCAACTCCACTTTCCCGCCCGATCACATATCCCTTGATTCCCCTAGAGTCCAAGAATCTATCTATCTCAGCCTTGAATATATTCAACGACTGAGCATCCACAGCCCCCTGGGGTAGAGAATTACAAATATTCACAACCCTCTGTGTGAAGAAATTCCTCCTCATCTCAGTCTTAAACAGCTGACCCCTTTTCCTACGACTGTGTCCCCTAGTTCTAGACTGTCCAGCCAGGTGAAAGAACCCCTCAGCATCTACCCTGTCAAGCCCCCTGGGAGACATGACCTACCCTTTACAAATCCATGTTGGCTCTCGAATCAGCTCAAACTTCTCTCAGTGTACAGCCACTTAATTATAGGTTCCAATAGATGTTCGACTAACAGGTCTATAATTTCCTGGTTGCTCTCTCACCTTTCTTAAATAAGGGAGTTACATTTGTAATTTTCCAATCTAAAGGGACGATTCCTGAATCGAGAGGGCTTTGGAAGAGCATGGCTAAAGCATCTGCAATTTCCTCACCTCCTTCCTTTAACCCCTGGGGTGGAAACCATCAGGTCCTGGGGATTGATCAGTCTTTAGTGCCATTATTTTTTCTAATACTGTTTTCTTGCTTCCGTTAACTTTAGTGAGTTCCAGTCCTTGATTCATTATTAGTTTCCCTGGAATGTCAGGTATATTGTCCTCTTCCTTTACTGTGAAGTCATTATTCAACCAGTCTGCCTTTTCCTTATTTTCATTTGCAATATTACCCGCTTCTGTTTTTAAAAGGTCCACATTACTCTTGACTACCCTTTTTCTTCCAATATAATTGTAAAAACTTCTTGTGTTAATCTTGATATCTCTCGCAAGTTTCTTCTTGTATTCCCTTTTTGTAGTTCTTACTATCTTTTTTGTCTTCCTTTGCTGCTCTTTATCTCTCCCAGTCCTCTGGATCTACGCTATTCTTTGCACTTTTGTACACTCTTTAGTTTTATATTATCTCTCACCTCTTTTGTTGACCGTGGTAAGTAGAGCTCTTGCACCTTAGGAGTATAGACTGGTCCTGTATTAAGCTAAATTCTTTTTTGAACACCTCCTACTGTTCATCCGTAGTTTACCCAATAACAGTTTTGACCAGTTTGCTGTCGTCAGTCTCTGTCTCATCTTATTAAAGTTGGTCGTACCAAAATCTAGAATCTTAGTAACTGTTCAATGGAAGAAGATTTCAGCTTCATTATTTGATGTGTAATGTTCTTTAGAAATGCATTTTTAAAATTCATTCTCAGGATGTGGGCATCGCTGCAAGGTTTACTGCCCATCCCTGGTTGCCCTGAGAAGGTGGTGGTGGGCCTTCTTCTTGAATTATAGTGATTTGATACACTCAGTGTCTTGCTCGGCCCTTTCAGAGGCAAAGGTGGGTAAATGGAGTTGACCACATTGGTGTGGAACTGGAGTCACATATAGGCCAGACCGGGTAAGGACGGCAGGTTTCCTTCCCTAGGGGACATTAGTGAACCAGTTGGGTATTTACGATAATCCGACAGCTTCCTGGTCACTTTTACTGAGACCAGCTTTTTAATTCCAGATTTGAAAAAAAACTGAAATCAAATTCTCAAACTGCCACAGTGGGATTTGAACTCCCGTTCTCTAGATTATTAGTCCAGGCCTCTGGATTTCTAGTCCAGTAACATAGCCATTACATTACTGTACCAAAAAAAAAATGCAATTATGATTTTGCTACAAATAGTGAACAAAAGGAATCTTCCCCCATTCTGATTTAACAATCTCCACTTAGGTATTCTGTTGAAACCTGCCAATATTTTATTAAAGTCAAACTGTTGTTAAGTTTTATATACTAATTACCATCCTTGTATATTAATTACAATCAAGCAGTATGCTTTGAAGAACAAATGTTTGATCTGTGACAAGTGCATTCAGAGAACAAGCAAAGAAAGTACAGTACCATAAAAAGCCTTCAAATCCACTCACTTTTGTCTTGTTTATTAATCCCCTCCTCCCTAGCTTATTTTGTACTAGTCAAGGCATTAGTGGTGGGGCTGAAACATTCCCATTGCAATCACCCAGTGTCAGGATCAAGTACTCCCAGGTTGGGTATGGAATGGATCAGATGTGCATTGAAGCTGATCTGTATTTCAACTCCATATACCCGCCTTTGCTCCATATCTCTTGGTACCCTAACCCAACAAAAATCTATCCATCTCAGACTTAAACATTTCAATTGATCCCCAGCATTCACGGCACTGAGGGAGAGAGTTCCAGATTTCCACTCCCCTTTGTCTGAAAAAGTGCTTCCTGACATCACCCCTGAACGGCCTAGCTCTGATTTTAAGATTGCGTCCCCTTGTTCTGGACTCCCCCACCAGAGGAAATAGTTTCCCCATATCTACCCGATTGAATCCCTTTATCATTTTTAAACGCCTCAATTAGATCGCCCCTCAACCTTCTAAAATTAAGGGAATGCAAGCCAAGTTTATGCAGCTTGTCCTCGAAAGTAACCCTTTTAGCCCCAATATAATTGTCATGAATCTGCGCAGCACCCCCTCCAAGGCCAGTATTTCCTTTCTGAAGTGCGGTGCCAAAAGCTGAATGCAGTGCTCCAGGTGTGGTCTGAACGAGGCTCTGTACAAGTGAAGGATCATTTCCTCACTTTTATATCCCAGCCCCTTGAGATAAAGGCCAACATTTCATTATCTTTTTGATTATTTTGTACATGTGCACTAGCTTTTAGTATTTGTGTACATGGGCACTCAAATCCCTTTGCTCCTCCGCAGCTCCCAGTTCCTCGCCATTTAGAGAATATTCCGATTTGTCTTTCTTGGATCCATAGTGGGTCACCTCACACTTCCTCACATTAAACTCCATCTGCCAGTTTTGCCCACTCACTTAATCTGTCTGTGTCGCTTTGTAACTTCCTGCTCCCATCTACACAACTTACTGTCCCTCCTAATTTATGATGTGGAGATGCCGGTGATGGACTGGGGTGGACAAATGTAAGGAATCTTACAACACCAGGTTATAGTCCAACAAATTTATTTTAAAATCACAAGCTTTCGGAGATTATCTCCTTCGTCAGATGAATGAATGAAAAGGTTCTCAAATCGCATATCTTATACTATGTTGGGACAGCATCACACCAATCAAAAGGTGTCGTTGTTATTCAAACAGGCCAGTCACGGAGAACAGCACGTCCCAGTACACTGGATATACATTGTGTCTATTACACAGGCAGGCAGAAAGAAACTCAAAATGGCAGAGAGAGAGAGAGAGAATTTTAAAAAACATATAATTTTTTTTCCCCCCTTTTTGCTGGTGGGGTTACGTGTAGCGTGACATGAACCCAAGATCCCGGTTGAGGCCGTCCTCATGGGTGCGGAACTTGGCTATCAACTTCTGCTCGACGATTTTGCGTTGTCGTGTGTCTCGAAGGCCGCCTTGGAGAACGCTTACCCGAAGATCGGTGGCTGAATGTCCTTGACTGCTAAAGTGTTCCCCGACTGGGAGGGAACCCTCCTGTTTGGCGATTGTTGCGCGGTGTCCGTTCATCCGTTGTCGCAGTGTCTGCATGGTCTCGCCAATGTACCATGCTCCGGGGCATCCTTTCCTGCAACGTATGAGGTAAACAACGTTGGCCGAGTCACAGGAGTATGAACCATGTACCTGGTGGGTGGTGTCCTCTCGTGTGATGGTGGTATCCGTGTCGATGATCTGGCATGTTTTGCAGAGGTTGCCGTGGCAGGGTTGTGTGGTGTCGTGGACGCTGTTCTCCTGAAAACTGGGTAACTTGCTGCGAACGATGGTCTGTTTGAGGTTGGGTGGCTGTTTAAAGGCGAGCAGTGGAGGCGTGGGGATGGCCTTAGCGAGGTGTTCGTCGTCATCGATGACATGTTGAAGGCTGCGGAGAACATGGTGTAGTTTCTCCGCTCCAGGGAAGTACTGGACGACGAAGGGTACTCTGTTGGTTGCGTCCCGTGTTTGTCTTCTGAGGAGGTCTATGCGATTCTTCGCTGTGGCCCGTCGGAACTGTCGATCGACAAGTCGAGCGTCATATCCCGTTCTTACGAGGGCGTCCTTCAGCGTCTGTAGGTGTCCATCGCGTTCCTCCTCGTCTGAGCAGATCCTGTGTATTCGTAGGGCCTGTCCATAGGGGATGGCCTCTTTGACGTGGTTGGGGTGGAAGCTGGAAAAGTGGAGCATCGTGAGGTTGTCCGTGGGCTTGCGGTAGGAGGAACGCGATGGACACCTACAGACGCTGAAAGACATGTTCTCCGCAGCCTTCAACATGTCATCGATGACGACGAACACCTCGCTAAGGCCATCCCCACGCCTCCACTGCTCGCCTTTAAACAGCCACCCAACCTCAAACAGACCATCGTTCGCAGCAAGTTACCCAGTTTTCAGGAGAACAGCGTCCACGACACCACACAACCCTGCCACGGCAACCTCTGCAAGACATGCCAGATCATCGACACGGATACCACCATCACACGAGAGGACACCACCCACCAGGTACATGGTTCATACTCCTGTGACTCGGCCAACGTTGTTTACCTCATACGTTGCAGGAAAGGATGCCCCGGAGCATGGTACATTGGCGAGACTATGCAGACACTGCGACAACGGATGAACGGACACCGCGCAACAATCGCCAAACAGGAGGGTTCCCTCCCAGTCGGGGAACACTTTAGCAGTCAAGGACATTCAGCCACCGATCTTCGGGTAAGCGTTCTCCAAGGCGGCCTTCGAGACACACGACAACGCAAAATCGTCGAGCAGAAGTTGATAGCCAAGTTCCGCACCCATGAGGACGGCCTCAACCGGGATCTTGGGTTCATGTCACGCTACACGTAACCCCACCAGCAAAAAAGGGGGAAAAAAAATTATATGTTTTTTAAAATTCTCTCTCTCTCTCTCTCTCTCTGCCATTTTGAGTTTCTTTCTGCCTGCCTGTGTAATAGACACAATGTATATCCAGTGTACTGGGACGTGCTGTTCTCCGTGACTGGCCTGTTTGAATAACAACGACACCTTTTGATTGGTGTGATGCTGTCCCAACATAGTATAAGATATGCGATTTGAGAACCTTTTCATTAATTCATCTGACGAAGGAGATAATCTCCGAAAGCTTGTGATTTTAAAATAAATTTGTTGGACTATAACCTGGTGTTGTAAGATTCCTTACATTCCTCCTAATTTAGTGTTATCTGCAAACGTAGGTATACAGTTCTCTATTCCTTCATCTAATTCATTGATCTGTATGTGGTGAAAAGCTGAGGCCCCAGTATAGCTCCCTGGGGAACGCCACTTGTCACATCTTGCTAATCAGAGTACATTCCCCTTATCCCTACTCTCTGTCTCCTACCATTTACCGACCCAAGTCACAACGTTACCTCCAATTGTATGAGCTCTCATTTTTGCCAATAATCTCTTGTGCAGAATCTTATCAGATTCCTTCTGGAAGTCCATATGGACAACATCCATAGACCCTGTCCATCTTGTTAATGACCTCAAAAAATTCCACTAGATTAGTCAGTCATGACTTACCATTCACAAATCCATGCTGACTCTCTTTGATCAGTTCATATCTGTCCCTGATAATAGATTCCAATAATTTCTCCACAAATAGTCAACGGGAAATTGAGGAGCAAATATGTAAGGAGATTACAGACAGCTGCAAGAAAAATAGGGTGGTAATAGTAGGGGACTTTAACTTTCCCAACATTGACTGGGACAGCCATAGCATTAGGGGCTTGGATGGAGAGAAATTTGTTGAGTGTATTCAGGAGGAATTTCTCATTCAGTATGTGGATGGCCCGACTAGAGAGTGGGCAAAACTTGACCTCCTCTTGGGAAATAAGGAAGGGCAGGTGACAGAAGTGTTAGTGAGGGATCACTTTGGGACCAGTGATCATAATTCCATTAGTTTTAAGATAGCTATGGAGAAGGATAGGTCTGGCCCAAAAGTTAAAATTCTAAATTGGGGAAAGGCCAATTTTGATGGTATTAGACAGGAACTTTCAGAAGTTGATTGGGAGAGTCTGTTGGCAGGCAAAGGGACGTCTGGTAAGTGGGAGGCTTTCAAAAGTGTGTTAACCAGGGTTCAGTGTAAGCACATTCCTTATAAAGTGAAGGGCAAGGCTGGTAGAAGTAGGGAACCTTGGATGACTCGGGAGATTGAGGCACTAGTCAAAAATAAGAAGGAGGCATATGACATGCATAGGCAGCTGGGATCAAGTGGATCCCTTGAAGAGTATAGAGATTGCCGGAGTAGAGTTAAGAGAGAAATCAGGAGGGCAAAAAGGGGATATGAGATTGCTTTGGCAGATCAGGCAAAGGTGAATCCAAAGAGCTTCTACAAATACATAAAGGGCAAAAGGGTAACAAGGGAGAGAGTAGGGCCTCTTAAGGATCAACAAGGTCATCTATGTGCGGAACCACAAGAGATGGGTGAGATCCTGAATGAATATTTCACATCGGTATTTACGGTTGAGAAAGGCATGGATGTTAGGGAACTTGGGGAAATAAATAGTGATGTCTTGAGGAGTGTACATATTACAGAGAGGGAGGTGCTGGAAGTCTTAACGCGCATCAAGGTAGATAAATCTCCGGGACCTGATGAAATGTATCCCAGGACGTTATGGGAGGTTAGGGAGGAAATTGCGGGTCCCCTAGCAGAGATATTTGAATCATCCACCGCTACAGGTGAGGTGCCTGAAGATTGGAGGGTAGCAAATGTTGTGCCTTTGTTTAAGAAGGGCGGCAGGGAAAAGCCTGGGAACTACAGACCAGTGAGCCTGACATCTGTAGTGGGTAAGTTGTTAGAGGGTATTCTGAGGGACAGAATCTACAGGCATTTGGAGAGGCAGGGACTAATTAGGAACAGTCAGCATGGTTTTGTGAGAGGAAAATCATGTCTCACGAATTTGATTGAGTTTTTTGAAGGGGTAACCAAGAAGATAGATGAGGGCTGTGCAGTAGACGTGGTCTACATGGACTTCAGCAAAGCATTTGACAAGGTACCGCATGGTAGGTTGTTACATAAGGTTAAATCTCATGGGATCCAAGGTGAGGTAGCCAATTGGATACAAAATTGGCTTGACGACAGAAGACAGAGGGTGGTTGTCGAGGGTTGTTTTTCAAACTGGATGCCTGTGTCCAGCGGTGTGCCTCAGGGATCGGTGCTGGGTCCGCTGTTATTTGTTATTTATATTAATGATTTGGATGAGAATTTAGGAGGCATGGTTAGTAAGTTTGCAGATGACACCAAGATTGGTGGCATTGTGGACAGTGAAGAAGGTTATCTAGGATTGCAACGGGATCTTGATAAATTGGGCCAGTGGGCCGATGAATGGCAGATGGAGTTTAATTTAGATAAATGTGAGGTGATGCATTTTGGTAGATCGAATCGGGCCAGGACCTACTCCGTTAATGGTAGGGCGTTGGGGAGAGTTATAGAACAAAGAGATCTAGGAGTACAGATTCATAGCTCCTTGAAAGTGGAGTCACAGGTGGATAGGGTGGTGAAGAAGGCATTCAGCATGCTTGGTTTCATTGGTCAGAACATTGAATGCAGGAGTTGGGATGTCTTGTTGAAGTTGTACAGGGCATTGGTGAGGCCACACTTGGAGTACTGTGTACAGTTCTGGTCACCCTATTATAGAAAGGATATTATTAAACTAGAAAGAGTGCAGAAAAGATTCACTAGGATGCTACCGGGACTTGATGGTTTGACTTACAGGGAGAGGTTAGACAGACTGGGACTTTATTCCCTGGAGAGTAGGAGGTTAAGGGGTGATCTTATAGAAGTCTATAAAATAATGAGGGGCATAGATAAGGTCGATAGTCAAAATCTTTTCCCAAAGGTAGGGGAGTCTATAACGAGGGGGCACAGATTTAAGGTGAGAGGGGAGAGATACAAAAGGATCCAGAGGGGCAATTTTTTCACTCAAAGGGTGGTGAGTGTCTGGAACGAGCTGCCAGAGGCAGTAGTAGAGGCGGGTACAATTTTGTCTTTTAAAAAGCATTTGGACAGTTACATGGGGAAGATGGGTATCGAGGGATATGGGCCAAGTGCAGGCAATTGGGACTAGCTTAGTGGTATAAACTGGGCGACATGGACATGTTGGGCCGAAGGGCCTGTTTCCATGTTGTAACTTCTATGATTCTATGATTCTATAACTGACAGGTCTGTAGTTTCCTGGTTTCTTCCTCCCTCCCTTCTTAAATAATGGAGTGAAAATTACAAATTCCCAAATCAAGAGAGATTTGGAAAATTATGACTAATATATCTGCAATTTCCCCACCTGTTTCATGTAGTACCCTAGGATGGAAATCAAAAGACTCTGGAGATTAGTCAATATTGAGTCTCCTTATTTTCTCCATTACCATTTGTTTTACTTGTATTAAATCCACTAAGTTTCTCCCCTTGACTGATTTTAGATTCCCTTGTACCACTAGTATTTCATCCTCTTCCTCCTCTGAAAACAGATATTAAGTCCTCACTTGACAAGCCTGCCAATCCCTTATTATCCATTCTCACCTTACCTATCCATTACAGTCTTTAATGGCCCAACTGAAGACCAGGCTCTAGTATTCTGTCCTTCACCACCTGGCTATCCAGTTTGTAACATGTAAGGGAACATCTTGTGAATTATGACCATATAAATGAATTTGATATCAGGTTTAAGAGGAAGAATCAAGAGCCACAAACCAAGATTTTAAATTTAAGCTCCACATTTCCCTTAATATATTCATAAACACTTTTGCTGTTAGCTTTGATATCCCTTGCCATTTTTTATTCATGTTCCCTTTCTGCACCTTATTACTTTCTTTACATCCCTTTGTTGTTTCTCCTAGCTATCTGTCTGCTGGATTTCTGCTTTTCCTTGCATTTGTGTTAGCCTTTTCTTTTAGTTTAATGCTGTCTCTTATCTTGTTTGTTGACCACGGTTGCTTAACTGCACAAATGGTGCTTTTGCCTTTAAGGAGTACAGGTTTTTTATTGTTCCACAAACTTCCTTGAGCACTTCCTGCTGTTTCTCTGCAGGTTTACCTATTAACAGTTCAGCCCAGTTTACTGTGGGCAATTTATTTCTCATCCCTTCAAAGTTTGCCTCACTTAAATTTAAAATCTTGGTTTGTGGCTCTTGATTCTCCCTCTTAAACCTGATATCAAATTCATTTATATGGTCTCAATTCACAAGATGTTCCCTTACCTATTACAAACTGGATAGCCAGGTGGTGAAGGACAGAATACTAGAGCCTGGTCTTCAGTTACTTCAAGCCTTTATTCACAGAGCTTCACATTATCCACCACACCCTCGATCAGCTCTCTTATAAATGGATACAAGACTTCCCAATTGATACCTGAATATAATTAACACTTGTAAACAATTTTACAACACCAAGTTATAGTCCAGCAATTTTATTTTAAATTCACAAGCTTTCGGAGGCTACCTCCTTCCTCAGGTGAACGATGTGGAAATGAAATCCTCGAAATGAAGTCGCATTTATAATTCACAGAACAATGCTTGGTGATTACAGACAGTTTTTTCAACTGCCCGTTGCCAAGGCAATCAGTGTGCAGACAGACAGGTGTTACCTGCCAGGTCTCAGAATATACAAATCACCAAAAAAAACAACAAACAAAAAAAAAACAGAGATAGAGAGGTAGAAACATAGAAAAGACAGCAACTGACCCGTTATATTAAAAACAGATAACATTTGTTCGCTGGTGGGGTAGCGTGACATGAACCCAAGATCCCGGTTGAGGCCGTCCTCATGGGTGCGGAACTTGGCTATCAATTTCTGCTCGACGATTTTGCGTTGTCGTGTGTCTCGAAGGCCGCCTTGGAGTACGCTTACCCGAAGGTCGGTGGATGAATGTCCATGACTGCTGAAGTGTTCCCCGACTGGGAGGGAAGGAGGTAGCCTCCGAAAGCGAAGGAGGTAACCTGAGGAAGGAGGTAGCCTCCGAAAGCTTGTGAATTTAAAATAAAATTCCTGGACTATAACTTGGTGTTGTAAAATTGTTTACAATTGTCAACCCCAGTCCATCACCGGCATCTCCACATCATAATTAACACTAATTGATATAAATCACATGGATACAATTAACATTACAGTCAGATTGTTTAACTAATTCTGGTTCATTACTCATCGCTAAATCTTGGCCTTGGGCCTTGTCGGTTCTAAAACAAATTGATCCAGAAAATTATCCCCAGTACATTCTAGAAATGTATTACCTTTACTACTTGGGCTGTTCTGCTCCTCCTAGTCCATGTGAAAATTAAAATCTCCCATTATAACCACTAAGGTTTTGCTACGTGCTTCCCTGATCTCTCTTTATACATCTCCCACTATATCACTATCGGGGTCTGTAGACAACTCCCACCAGAGTCTTGTATCCTTTACTGTTCCTTAGTTCTACACATAATGTTTCCACTGCCTGATCCCCCTTACTGAAATCCTTTCTTTCATAGAGTCATAGAGTCATAGAGTTATACAGCACGGATAGAGGCCCTTCGGCCCATCGTGTCCGCGCCGGCCATCAAGCCCAGTCTAATCTAATCCCATATTCCAGCATTTGGTCTGTAGCCTTGTATGCTATGGCATTTCAAGTGCTCATCCAAATGCTTCTTGAATGTTGTGAGGGTTCCTGCCTCCACAACCCTTTCAGACAGTGAGTTCCAGACTCCAACCACCCTCTGGGTGAAAAAGTTCTTTCTCAAATCCCCTCTAAACCTCCCGCCTTTTACCTTGAATCTATGCCCCCTTGTTATAGAACCTTCAACGAAGGGAAAAAGCTCCTTAGTATCCATCCTATCTGTGCCCCTCATAATTTTGTACACCTCAATCATGTCCCCCCTCAGCCTCCTCTGCTCCAAGGAAAACAAACCCAATCTTCCCAGTCTCTCATCATAGCTGAAGCACTCCAGCCCTGGTAACATCCTGGTGAATCTCCTCTGCACCCTCTCCAAAGCGATCACATCCTTCCTGTAGTGTGGCGACCAGAACTGCACACAGTACTCCAGCTGTGGCCTAACCAGTGTTTTATACAGCTCCATCATAACCTCCTTGCTCTTATATTCTATGCCTCAGCTAATAAAGGCAAGTATCCCATATGCCTTCTTTACCACCTTATCTACCTGTTCCGCCGCCTTCAGGGATCTGTGAACTTGCACACCAAGATCCCTCTGACCCTCTGTCTTGCCTAGGGTCCTCCCATTCATTGTGTATTCCCTTGCCTTGTTCGTCCCTCCAAAGTGCATCACCTCGCACTTTTCCGGGTTAAATTCCATTTGCCACTGTTCCGCCCATCTGACCAACCCATCTATATCGTCCTGCAGACTGTTGTAATTGTGTCTTTTAACAAAGGAGGAGTAGTAACTCCTCCTTTCCCAATTACCCTGTCCTTTCAGAAGATCCCATGCCTGGAATATTTACCTCCCAATCATGCCCGATCTCTGTAATAGCTATTACATCGTATCCTTTAAGTTGAATTTGTGTACATAGTCCTTATTTGGGTAAGTGCCCACCCTGCTCACATTCCCTGATGCTGTGTTTCTCACACTTTTGGCAATTTTTTAATATCTTATTTTCATCACTTCTACTTTATTTTTAACACATTTTCTTATTACTTCCTATAATCTTTTCTGTTCCTACAGTATTTATAATATCTTTATTTCCTCTTATACCTTACCTTTGCTCTTGGTCCCAGCCCAGTCCAGGTGCAGCCCGTCCCAGCGATACAGGTCATTCCTGTCCCAGTGTAGGTGCTAGTGTCCCATGAAGCACTCAACAACAACAACTTACATTTATTTCACGCACTTAATGTAGTAAAATGACCCAAGGTGCTTCACAGAAGGGTAATCAAACAAAATTTGACATCGAGCCACATAAGGAGATATTAGGACAGGTGACCAAAAGCTTGGTCAAAGAGTTAGGTTTTAAGGAGTGTCTTAAAGAAGGAGAGAGAGATTTAGGGAGGAAATTCCAGAGCTTAGGGCCTGGGCAGCTGAAGGCACGGCCGCCAGTGGTGGAGCGATTAAAATCGAGGACGCGCAAGAGGCAAGAATTGGAGGAGCACAGAGATCTCGGAGAGTTGTAGGACTGGAGGAGGTTACAGAGATAGGGAGGAGTGAGGCCATGGAGGGATTTGAAAACAAGGATGAGAATTTTAAAATCGAGGCCTCCCTGGACCGGGAGCCAATGTAGGTCAGCGAGCACAGGGGTGATGGGTGAACGGGACTTGGTGCGAGTTAGGATACGGACAGCAGAGTTTCGGATGAGCTCAAGTTTATGGAGGGTGGAAGATGGGAGGCCGGCCAGGAGAGCATTGGAATAGTGGAGTCTCAAGGTAATAAAGGCATGGATGAGGGTTTCAGCAGCAGATGGGATGAGGCAGGGTCGGAGCCGGAGATGGGAGTAGGCGGCCTTGTTGATGGAGCAGATATGTGGTCGGCCGTTGAATTATCAGATGATTTCAGGGTGAGGAATCTGTCGGAGATGGGGAAGGATTCTTTTACGTTAGCAATAATTTTATCTGTTACTTTACCTCTGCGACAGATAAAAGAAAAATCTCCATTGCTAGTTTAAAGAGGAAGTGGGAAATAGGATTTAATGGGAATTATTCTCTCAAATAATTTTTTTTCTGTTTGGATGCATTTTCCAATTTTTTTTTAATGATTTCACTGCGATATTGGCTGGGGGTAGTCTGTTCACTGAATTAATACACAGTGGAAATGACCAGCTGACTGAAGCTCCTTTAGTTACTGACTAGAAATAACAATTCACCTTCTTGGGCTGCCAGCTTCTCCACCTCGCACCAGCCAGCTCCCCAGAGGAGGTCATCAGCACCAACCATTCAAAATGTCTGCAGAACTACCCTGGAAATTCAACTTCATCACAATCTTTTTAACTTTTTTTTTAGCAGGTGATACTTGTGTTTTAAATATTTGCAAATATATCTTGAACCACAGTTAATGATCTTATTAGTGTAAAGCCTTGGAGGTGATCCTGGAGATAATAACATACGTTTTTCAGTTCTTTTTGAGTTCTTTTTATCCTTTTACAATTGGAATCGGTGATTCAGACAATGATCAGTGAGCCCTCAGCCCCCACACACTTCAGAGGTAAGGTATCGCAGTGTGCCCAGGCTAATAAACGGACAATCTTGTTCCAGATTACTTCAGCTTAGTGGTTCTGTTCTGTGCCTTTGTAGATCTTCCTTATCTTCAAAAGTGGCAGAGTACCTCACAGTAGATATTATATTAGTCTTTAAATACCAAAGAAATATTTTAAACAACAACAACTTGCATTTATGTAGTGCCTTTAACGTAGTAAAACAACCCAAGGTGCTTCACAGAAGAGTTATCAGACAAAATTTGCCATCGAGCCATATAGGGAGATCGTAGGACAAAGAGGTAGGTTTTAAGAAGCGACTTAAAGGAGGTAGAGAGGCGGAGAGGTTTAGGGAGGGAATTCCAGAGCTTAGGGCCTAGACAGCTGACGGCACGGCCGCCAATGGTGGAGTGAAGGAAATTGGGGATGTGCAAGAGGCCAGAATTGGAGGAACGCAGAGATCTCGGAGGGTTGTAGGGCTGGAGGAGGTTACAGATATAGGGAGGAGTGAGGCCATGGAGGGATTTGAACACAAGGATGAGAATTTTAAAATCAAGGCGTTACCGGACCGGGAGCCAATAGGTCAGCGAGCACAGGGGTGATGGGTGAACGGGTCTTGGTGCGAGTTAGGATACGGGCAGCAGAGTTTTGGATGTTTTAAATGTTAAATGAACCAGTGAATAATAAAAATACAACATATATGTTTATAGTAATTAAGCTTTGCTAGCACTTTGTATAGTAGAAAATAAATAATTTGCATATCTAGTGCGAAGGCTATGAGGATAATTAATATTTCTTGTGTAGTGATTAATTTTTCCTTAACTCATCAACAACGGGAATTATCTACCTCAACAAACAAACTCAGATGGTCTCTCTTGAAAACCTTCAGATCAAATTCAGTGATTTGAAAAGGACAGGCTGATGATTCGTCCCCCTGAAACAATAACTGGTGCCTCGCAGAACATGAATAACTGTTCAATTCAGAAAGCTACTAATCAAACATATATCTGAACAAATCACGCATGTATTTGAATTGAGTGACTTGGCTCCTCCCTCAAACAACCTGCCTGCAACCATCTGAACAGTATTCACATGTTGTTCAAGTTAAGCAGAGGCATGTGTCTGTGAGTGAAGCTGGCTTTTAACCTCTTGCGTATCGTAAGAGAATTAAAGAATCCAATGCCAAATTAAATCTTGTGAATCATTTTTGTCATGATATACATTAGTTTTCCCACTGTCTTCTGGCTGTCTTGACTGGAGAGGTAGCAGCTGCAGTGTTGTGACCTGAGTGTTCAGTGGGCCATGAGATTTAGAGTATCCTGTGATCTCAGGTCATCTCTGATTCTCGACAAGCACAGAAAGAACTTTTTATGGGGCGCCTCTGACTTTTTACAATCTTTTGCTGCCCTCCCATTTTCTGGGACTTCACTTCCACTGATGCTTTTAGTATTTTCTTCACTTTCCACACTTTGCTCTGATTGTAAAATGATCTGGTGTGGTAGGGTTTGAGGACATTTATTGTGTTTGGGTTTTTCATTAACCTTAACAAATAGGAACAATTGTTATTTTGCCTATTTTATGTATAGTCAAAAGATTGTCTTGCAACCCCTGCTGTGTGGGATTGTACCGGAGTAAAGAATCTGAAAATCTACTGCCTGATGTCTGCCACAGGCCAAGGCAACCAATCCTAGTTTATTAAGCAGTCTGTGTGATGAATCAACACTAAATACAAGCAGCTGCTTTCTGTCAGCCTGTGGGAGCACGACTTGATCTACTAGTTTTTGAAATTTGCAGACAGAAATTTCCCAATCTCGCTAAGTAAATAACATCTAACCATCCTCCCCTCCTCCTGGGCTGTTGGGTTGCATAATCAAGTGAACTAGTCATTAAAATGCCAAGATGAGTTGACAGCTTTGCTACTGCACAGCAATGTTGTGTAAAAGGGGTCATTGTAATATGAGCTCTCTCGACTGGAGAGGTAGCAGCTGCAGTGTTGTTGGACCCGACTGTTCAGTGGGCCGTGAGATTTAGAGTATCCTGTGATCTCAGGTCATCTCTGATTCTCAACAAGCACAGAAAGAACTCTGTCTTTTTACAGTCTTTTGCTGCCTTCCCACTTTCTGGGACTTCACTGCAGCTCAAGCTTCCTGGCTGAGCATAAGGGCAGCAGTGGCAACCTGCTGTCAGACCTCTAAAAGCTGACAAATCCCCTGGACCTGATGGCCTACATACTAGGGTTTTGGCTGCAGAGATAGTGGATTCAATGGTTATGATCTTCCAAAATTCCCTAGATTCCAGAACAGTCCCAGTGGATTGGAAGGTAGCAAATGTAACCCCACTGTTCAAGAAAGGAGGGAGAGAGAAAACAGGGAACTACAGGCCAGTTAGCCTGACATCAGTCATCGGGAATTTGCTGGAATCCATTATTAAGGAAGTGGTAATGGCAATTAGAAAATCATAATATGATTAGGCAGAGTTTTATGAAAGGGAAATCATGTTTGACAAATTTATTAGATTTTTTGAAGCTGTAACTAGCAGGGTAGATAAAGGGGAACCCAGAGGATGTAGTATATTTTGGATTTTCAAAAGGCGCCAAACAAAAGGTTGCTACACAAGATAAGAGCTCATGGGATTGGGGATAACTTATTAGCATGGATAGAGGATTGATTAATGAACAGAAAACAGAGAGTAGGAATAAACTGGTCATTTTCAGGTTGGCAGGCTGTAACTAGTGGGGTGCTGCAAGGATCAGTGCTTGGGCCTCAGCTATTTATAATCTATATTAATGACTTAGATGAAGGGACCGAGTGTAATGTATCCAAGTTTGCTGATGATACAAAGCTAGGTGGCAAAGTAAGTTGTGAGGAGGACACAAAGAGTCTACAAAGGGATATGGACAGGTTAAGTGAGTGGGCAAGAAGGTGTCAGATGGAGTATAATGTGAGGTTATTCACTTTGGTCAGAAGAATAGAAGCACAGAATATTTTTTTAAATGGTGAGAAACTATTGAATAACGGTGTTCAGGGATATTTGGATGTCCTTGTCCATGAAACGCAGAAAGTTAACATGCAGGTACAGTAGGCAATTAGGAAGGCAAATGGCACATTGGCCTTAATTGCAAGGGGGCTGGAGTACGAGAGTAAGGAAGTCTTACTACAGTTGTACAGGGCTTTGGTGAGACCTCACCTGGAGTACTGTGTACAGTTTTGGTCTCCTTATCTAAGGAAGGATATAGTTGCCTTAGAGGCGGTGCAACGAAGGTTTACTAGATTAATTCCTGGGATGAGAGGGTTGTCCTATGAGGAGAGGTTGAATAGAATGGGCCTATACTCTCTGGAGTTTAGGTGATCTTATTGAAACATATAAAATTCTTAGAGGGCTTGACAGGGTAGATGCTGAGAGGTTGGTTCCCCTGGCTGGAGAGTCTAGAACTAGTGGGCATAGTCTCAGGATAAAGGCTGGGCGATTTAGGACTGAAATGAGGAGGAATTTCTTCACTCAGAGGGCTGTGAATCTTTGGAATTCTCTACCCCAGAGGGCTGTGGATGCTCAGTCGTTGAGTATATTCAAAGCTGAGATCGATAGATTTTTGGACTCTAAGGGAATCAAGGGACATGGGTATACATACGAATTAAGAGCAGGAGTAGGCCATTCGGCCCCTCGAGCCTGCTCTGCCATTTGATAAGATCATGGCTGATCTGATTATAACCTTTGACTCCCTTGTTAATCAGGAATCTCTATAACTCAGCCTTAAAAATATTCAATGACCCTGCCTCCACCGCTCTCTGCGGAAGGGAGTTCCACAGACTCACGACCCTCTGAGAGAAAAAATTTCTCCTCATCTCCGTCTTAAATGGGAGACCCCTTATTTTAAACTGTGGCTCCTGGTTCTAGTCTCTTCCACAAGGGGAAACATCCCTTAGGATCTTATATGTTTCAATAAGATCACCTCTCATTCTTCTAAACTCCAGTGTTTACGGGCCCAACTTGTCCAACCTTTCCTCATAAGATAACCCCGTCATCCCAGGAATCAGTCGAGTGAACCTTCTCTGAACCGCCTCTAAAGCAGTTATGTCCTTTCTTAAATAAGGAGACCAAAACTGCACACAGTATTCTAGATGTGGTCTCACCAATGCCCTGGAAAACTGTAGCAAAACATCTCTACTTTTATATTCCATTCCCCTTGCAATAAATGACAACATTCCATTTGCCTTCCGAATCACTTGCTGTACCTGCATATTAACTTTTTGTGATTCATGTACTAGGACACCCAGATCCCTCTGTACCTCAGAGTTCTGCAGTCTCTTTCCATGCGGAGGAGAAGTTGTTGAGGGCAGTGGTGACGTTGACAGCGACAGGTAAGAAGATGGTGCTCGGGCCAGCCGGGAGCAGCTCGGCATGAAGGAGGCTGCAGATGTCCACGACTACATGTCGAGTGACTCTGAGCATCCGTGTGCACTGCTGCTCAGAGAGGTCCAGGAAGCTG
Source organism: Heptranchias perlo (assembly GCF_035084215.1). Taxonomy (NCBI): domain Eukaryota; kingdom Metazoa; phylum Chordata; class Chondrichthyes; order Hexanchiformes; family Hexanchidae; genus Heptranchias; species Heptranchias perlo. The sequence goes on from NC_090361.1 coordinate 19,322,499, forward strand.
AGCCTCGGTCTGTGGACCCTGTGGCGAGGGTAGTGCCCCCTGCGACGCATCTCTCTCTGCGGTAGCCCTCCCTCCTGCTGTGCAGGTGGATGTGTCACAGCACTGTGTTGTGGAGCTCCACGTGTCAGAGGTGGACGGCGTGGCTGTTCGCCCTCCGAGGAGGTCATGACTGCAGCTACGGCGGCCCCCATCCGGAAGATGTACATCTGAAGGGGTCCGCAAGGTAGGTACATGTGTCTGGACCCCGGGGTAAGTGTGCAAGGTGGTGAATTTGATTGTCAGGAGGAGGGTGGCCGAGGCCAAACTTTGTCCCAAGTGACAGAGTGGCCTCCTGCAATGAGTGAGGGTCTCTTTTCCCCCCCCCCACTCCCCGGTCAAATGGACCTTTGCAGCTGCCACAGACTGACAGCTGCAACACGTCCATTTCAACTGGGAGTGTTTCCCCCAGTATGTGAAACAGTCCCAGTTGTTTCTAAAATCCCACCCCTCCTCACACATTCCCTTAATCAGGTCTGTTAATGACTTGAAATGACAAGATAAATACTCTCAAGTGGCACCCCACCGGCTTTAATTGCCTGCGGAGTCCCACATGCGGGGGCTGCGCGTGCACGTCGGCACGTCTGTGGGGAACCCGGAAGTGGGCGGGTTGGAGCCGGGCTCCTGACCCTCTCCGGGATTCCCCGATTTCCGGAGCCCCCCCCCCCAGGAACGCACCCGATAGTGGGTGCTAAAATGGAGCCCCTTATGTCCTCTTCACAACTTACTTTCCTACCTACCTTTGTGTCATCAGCAAATTTAACAACCATACATTCGGTCCCTTCATCCAAGTCATTGATATAGATTGTCAATAGTTGAGGCCCAAGCACTGATCCCTGTGGCACTCCACTTGTTACATCTTGCCAACCTGAAAATGACCCATTCATGCCTACTCTCTGTTTCCTATTAGCTAACCAATCTTTTATCCATGCTAATATGTTACCCCCTATACCATGAGCTCTTATTTTGGGCGGGAAAGTGGCGTTGAGGTTGAAGATCAGCCATGATCTTATTAAATGGCGGAGCAGACTCAAGGGACTGCGTGGCCTAATCTTGCTGCTATTTCTTATGTCCTTATGTTCTGCCAGTGCTGCCCTAAGTTAAGCATCAGAGGCATTGTGTAGCTGCCAGTTGGTGTTTCCCCCACCCTTGTGAAGATGATGATCTCTGCTTTTCATCTCCTCACAGGAGTACAGTGAAACTCTAGTACGCTGTGTAGAGGTTCCCAGCATTAATTTGGGGCTTGCACAGTGTGAGGCAGTCTGGTGGGGTTCAGTGCTCTGTGCTTTCAGGCAGCCACAACAGTCAGATCACTTTACGTCTCTTGTGTTCCATATTAGTATCTCAATTGGGGAAAAATCTAGGGGCTGATTTTCGGGTGAAGGAGCGGGGGTGGGGGGGCTCCAAAAATCACTGAACTGTCGAGCGAGTCCGAAGCCCGGCTCCAACCCGCTGACTTCTGGGTTTCCCAGTGATGCGTTCAGGTGCGCACCCACCTCCTGAGTGCGGGAGTCCCACTGGCAATTAAAGCCAACAAGCTGATAATTTGCATAGTTTGCCAGATAGTTGAGGAACTTGAATTACTTGATTGTCTTGACGTTTTGGCGGGGCTGCGATTTTGAAGCGTCCTCAGTGTGTTTCCCGTGCTGTGGGAAACACTCCCTGTTGCAACAGATGTGCTTCAGCCAGCAGCCAGTGGGAGATGCAAATCCTTATTTGACAGGAGGGAAGAAAAGGTCATTTATTGCAGCAGGGCACTCTGTCACTTCAGACAAAGTTTTGGCTGCAACACCTTAGTGTTTGCACTCAAAAGTCTCACTTTCCAAACAAAACTTGAACTACTTATTTAAGTATTTAACTACTTTAACTATTTTGCGGTCCCCTTCAAACTCTCACCGTCAGGATGGTGGGCACCATGGCTGCATTCACCTCTACATCCGAGGATGAGCAATATCACCAGCTTCGCCAGGCACGGTGTCCACCTCCGCCACGTGGAGCTCCACAACACAGTGCTGCATCACAGGTACCTGTACAAGAGCACGGAGGGCAACAACAGAGAGAGCGACGTCGCAGGAGGCACTACCCTCGCAACAGGGTCTACAGACCGAGGCTCAGCTTCCTGGACCTCTCTGAGGAGCAGTGCATACAGAGGCTGAGAGTCAGTCGCCAGGTAGTCGCAGACATCTGCAGCCTCCTTTATGCCGAGCTGCTCCTGGTTTGGCCGAGCAGCATCTCCTTACCTGTTGCTGTCAAAGTCACCACTGCCCTCAACTTCTTCGCCTCCGGATCATTCCAGGGTGCCACCGGGGACATCGCCGGGGTCTCTCAGTCGTCTGCACACAAGTGCATAAGGCAGGTCACTGACAGCTTGTTTCGCAGGGCCTCACACTACGTCAACTTCCCCATGGACGACAGCCAGACGGTGAGGGTAGTGGGATTCCACGCTGTGGCTGGCTTCCCACGGGTACAGGGTGTAATCGATTGCACCCATATAGCAATCCGAGCACCTCCACACGAGCCAGGCCTGTTCATCAACAGGAAGGGCTATCACTCCATCAACACTCAGCTCGTTTGTGACCACTGCAAGAGATTCCTTCACGTGTGCACCAGATTCCCTGGCAGCTGCCCCGATTCCTTCATCCTCTGGGAATCCAACAACCAGCCCCTCTTCCACGCACCGAACACCCGTAGGGGTTGGCTTCTCGGGGACAAGGGATACCCCCTGCACACGTGGCTTAAGACACCTCTGAGGAACCCCACCTCCGAGCAACAGCGTCGATATAACGACAGCCACATCGCCACCAGGTCTACAATTGAGCATGTTATAGGGCTGCTCAAGATGGGCCTCAGGTGCCTTAATCATTCTGGGGGAGCGCTTCATTACGCACCAGAAAGAGTGGGACGCATTATAGTCGTGTGTTGTGCCCTGCACAACATGGCACAAGAGAGCTTTGCTGCTTGAGGAGACCCCATCCACATCTGCCACTCACATTGAGGAGGAGGAGGCGGAGGAGTAGCAGGAGCAACCCATGGCTAGAACTAGGGGGCATAATCTTAGAATAAGGGGCTGCTCTTTCAAAACTGAGATGAGGAGAAACTTCTTCACTCAGAGGGTGGTAGGTCTGTGGAATATGCTGCCCCAGGAAGCTGTGGAAGCTACATCATTAGATAAATTTAAAACAGAAATAGACAGTTTCCTAGAAGTAAAGGGAATTAGGGGTTATGGGGAGCGGGCAGGAAATTGGACATGAAGCTGAGTTCGGATCGGTCAATGCCCTGTGGGTGGCGGAGAGGGCCCAGGGGCTATGTGGCCGGGTCCTGCTCCGACTTCTTGTGTTCTTTAGATTTGTGGTTGGGATCAGATCAGCCATGATCTTATTGAATGGCGGAGCAGGCTCGAGGGGCCGATTGGCCTACTCCTGCTCCAATTTCTTATGTTCTTATGTTCTTATGTTCTTATGTAACAGCGGCTCACCTGGCTGCTCGTGAGGCCAAGGAGTCACTGATATGTGAATGGTTTTCCTAACATCAGAGAGTGTGAAGAGTCCAGTCCTCACACCACCTGGACAGAGCAGCGCCCACACCAGCCCCCTCCCTGCACAAAACAGTCCTGCAACTACACATACACCCACTGTAGAGTGACCCAGTGGGTGGCGTTCATGGTGAACCTCATGAAAGGGCCTTATTACTGAAGCCAGTCAAGAATGGCTAAGATGTGGCAATAATGGTTGCAATAATAATATTTAATGTGAGGTTAACAAAAAGCAAATATAAATAAATGACCAACTGTCAAACACCCTTGTGCATCCCCTTCATGCTTTCAAAACCTTCGCCTTTCGCTTTCGTCTGCTTTTACATGGTGCATCCCCAAGGCGAGTGCCAGAGTATCTGACTGCCTGTTTAATGCGGCAGAATGTGAGTCTGAACGGCCGTTGTCAGGGCCTGAATGGACTTATTTGTGAGCCAGGATTGATACTCAATAGAGGCTAGCCTTCCCTCCATCGCAGACATTCCCGCACTTACCTACGACAGTATCTCAGAGACGCCCTCACGTCCCTGTGACACTATCTCAGAGATTCCCTCCCTTACCTGTGCCACCATTCCACTCATGCAGGAGTTTGGACTCCTCCATCCTCTGCACTATTGTGGAGAGTGCGCGTGGTACCTGTTCCAGCACCTCGCAAATGTGCTTCTGCCCCTCGATCATTCTCCTTTTAAAGGATGGCCCCCAAGGTTCAGCATCTGTGTTCAGCCGAGTAGAGTCTGGAGAGGAGTGCTCCCACCGACACGGACTCTCCACAGCTGACCCTGCCACCAGTGTCTGCTCGTGCTCACGTGTGTGGTATCTCACCGTGTGCGACTCCAACTAACTGCACTGGTGGATGGCTCACTCAGATATGATGGTGCACCCTCAGAGACCGGCAGGTTCTTTGAGGAATCACCCTCTGCTGTCACAGCGGTCGCTGAAGGCCTTGTAAGAGAACAGAAGGCAATATTAAGCTTGATCACAGATGTGTCATGTTGCGATGAGCACACTGAGGTGCTGAAGATGGCGAGGCATGTTAACATCAATTCATATTGTGTGTGCTGAATGTTAAAGTTCTGTCACCAGACGCTTCCTGCTCCGCGTCTGTGAGGATGACGATTTGTTGCGGCCCCCCCCCCCCCCCCCCCCCCCGGTCCTCGCACTCTCCCGTGCATTCTGGGCTCTCTTCTCCTGTAAGGGGAGAAAGTACAGATGTGTGAGTGAGTGATGGGGACGTGGCCAACTGATGAATGCATTGGTTTGGGTGCCCATGAAAGAGATGTATCAGAAGGTGAGTATGAGACAGAGCCATGACATTGTATGAGGATTGGGTTGAGTGGTAGTGGTGAGGTGAGTAATGGGGAGGTGAGGAAGTACAGGTAAGTTGAGGATGAGGTTTGAGTGGGTGTGAGGAGTGATGTGATAGAGTAGTGTTGGCAGTGCAGAATGAGTTGGGGGGTGGGAAGCGTTTCCTGCACTGGATCCAGGTGCGGGAGATGTTGCTGCTGCTGGTGACCTCCTCTGCCACCTCGAGCCAGGCCTTCTTGGTGGCAGAGGCAGGCCACTTCCTCCCGTCCGGGTAGAAGACATCACTCCTCCTCTTCACCCCATCCAGTCGCACCTGGAGTGAGGCATTGCTAAATCTCGGAGCAGCCATTGGAGGACTGCCCCTTTAAATCGGGCTCCTCCAGCTGACAGCCTGTGATGTGGGTGCGCAGTCCGTCCGCTGTGCAGGTTTCGGATGGCAAACCCGGAAGACACGTTAAGTGGCTCCAATTGACCTGCGATCGCGTGGGAAATGGACAGATTTTATTGGGCGGGTTACGAACGAGCCCAATCACCCGCTCCCTGCCCCCCCTCTCCTGCTGCCATCCCGCCTCTCCGCTAATATTGGGACCCTGGTGTCAGAGTTTCCAAACTTATTATACAGGTTCACTGTGTTCCTGATTATTTTGCAAGCTTAAATATTAATAGTTACTGAAGCATTAAAAACATTTGTAAATATTTCAATTTTAAGATTAGCTGCATTTGCTAAGAGCACATGATTTTTTGTTTTGAGGTGGGCAATGTTTAGGACTCTATGTTTGTAGCTGGATCGTCAACTCAAAATGGAAGAGTAAAAGGGAAAGCCTGATTCTGAGAAATACTTGGGGTGGACAGGGGATTGGAGGGTGGTTCTCCCAGTAGGAGCTGTGAGATCAGGATTTCTTCGTTTTCTGCTTGGTGACCCGACCTTTGGAGGTATCGGTGCATGGCAAAGGGCAGTGGGAGGTTTGGGTGCATGGCAAAGGGCAGTGGGAGGTATCGGTGCATGGCAAAGGGCAGTGGGAGGTATCGGTGCATGGCAAAGGGCAGTGGGAGGTATCGGTGCATGGCAAAGGGCAGTGGGAGCTTCGGGTGCATGGCAAAGGGCAGTGGGAGGTATCGGTGCATGGCAAAGGGCAGTGGGAGGTTCGGGTGCATGGCAAAGGGCAGTGGGAGGTATCGGTGCATGGCAAAGGGCAGTGGGAGGTATCGGTGCATGGCAAAGGGCAGTGGGAGGTTCGGGTGCATGGCAAAGGGCAGTGGGAGGTATCGGTGCATGGCAAAGGGCAGTGGGAGGTATCGGTGCATGGCAAAGGGCAGTGGGAGGTATCGGTGCATGGCAAAGGGCAGTGGGAGGTATCGGTGCATGGCAAAGGGCAGTGGGAGGTATCGGTGCATGGCAAAGGGCAGTGGGAGCTTCGGGTGCATGGCAAAGGGCAGTGGGAGGTATCGGTGCATGGCAAAGGGCAGTGGGAGGTATCGGTGCATGGCAAAGGGCAGTGGGAGGTATCGGTGCATGGCAAAGGGCAGTGGGAGCTTCGGGTGCATGGCAAAGGGCAGTGGGAGGTTCGGGTGCATGGCAAAGGGCAGTGGGAGGTTCGGGTGCATGGCAAAGGGCAGTGGGAGCTTCGGGTGCATGGCAAAGGGCAGTGGGAGCTTCGGGTGCATGGCAAAGGGCAGTGGGAGCTTCGGGTGCATGGCAAAGGGCAGTGGGAGCTTCGGGTGCATGGCAAAGGGCAGTGGGAGGTTCGGGTGCATGGCAAAGGGCAGTGGGAGCTTCGGGTGCATGGCAAAGGGCAGTGGGAGCTTCGGGTGCATGGCAAAGTGCAGTGGGAGCTTCGGGTGCATGGCAAAGGGCAGTGGGAGCTTCGGGTGCATGGCAAAGGGCAGTGGGAGGTATCGGTGCATGGCAAAGGGCAGTGGGAGCTTCGGGTGCATGGCAAAGGGCAGTGGGAGCTTCGGGTGCATGGCAAAGGGCAGTGGGAGCTTCGGGTGCATGGCAAAGGGCAGTGGGAGCTTCGGGTGCATGGCAAAGGGCAGTGGGAGGTTCGGGTGCATGGCAAAGGGCAGTGGGAGCTTCGGGTGCACGCTATAAGAATTTTTGATCTTTTTTCCTTCACAAAGGATTTTGAGATTGAGTTATGTTTAAGCATTGTTTTTGTAGGAAAATTAATTTGCTTGTTTTTTTTAATGAACATCCACAAGTTGCAAGCATTGAAGATGTGTATTAAAGCCAGATGGGCCAGTTTGTGGAATGACACAGCTCATTGGCTATTTCAAATTGATACGATGAAGATCAATTGTTTCACTCCAGGCCCATTAGCCAGGATGACCAGGGTCATTAAGCAATTTCTTATTTAGTTTCTGATGGCCATCAAATATTCATACCCACTGTAGTGAGGATGATTCTGTTTATATGGGCACAGCATGAGGTGACTGTGGAGAATTTAGTCCAGGGAGCGTGGATAGTTGGTTTGGTTGACAGTCTTGCTGGTGAATCCCCGCACAGGAAGATGTCAGAGACCCTGGGGTCAGAATTAATCGGAAAAGTAGGAAAAGCCCACGTTCGACAGGCAGTCGAGGCACAGCCTTTGGTAGGCACAATATCCAGTTTAGATCGCTAGGGGGTCCTATTGTTAAGAACATAAGAACATAAGAAATTGGAGCAGGAGTAGGCCAATCGGCCCCTCGAGCCTGCTCCGCCATTCAATAAGATCATGGCTGATCTGATCCCAACCACAAATCTAAAGAACACAAGAAGTCGGAGCAGGACCCGGCCACATAGCCCCTGGGCCCTCTCCGCCACCCACAGGGCATTGACCGATCCGAACTCAGCTTCATGTCCAATTTCCTGCCCGCTCCCCATAACCCCTAATTCCCTTTACTTCTAGGAAACTGTCTATTTCTGTTTTAAATTTATCTAATGATGTAGCTTCCACAGCTTCCTGGGGCAGCAAATTCCACAGACCTACCACCCTCTGAGTGAAGAAGTTTCTCCTCATCTCAGTTTTGAAAGAGCAGCCCCTTATTCTAAGATTATGCCCCCTAGTTCTAGTTTCACCCATCTTTGGGAACATCCTTACTGCATCCACCCGATCAAGACCCTTCACAATCTTATATGTTTCAATAAGATCGCCTCTCATTCTTCTGAACTCCAATGAGTAGAGTCCCAATCTACTCAACCTCTCCTCATATGTCCGCCCCCTCATCCCCGGGATTAACCGAGTGAACCTTCTTTGTACTGCCTCGAGAGCAAGTATGTCTTTTCTTAAGTATGGAGACCAAAACTGTATGCAGTATTCCAGGTGCGGTCTCACCAATACCTTATATAACTGCAGCAATACCTCCTTGTTTTTATATTCTATCCCCGTTACTCGATATTGGCCAGTCCTGAGCACAAGACACAAGATTGCCTGTGTATGTGATTAGAGAATATCTAAGATAGACCGGAAATCTGTAACTGACAGGTACTGGTGTATGTTATAGAGCATTGAGAGGTACTGGGGGTGTATGTTATAGAGCATTGAGAGGTACTGGGGGTGTATGTTATAGAGCATTGAGAGGGACTGGGGGTGTATGTTATAGAGCATTGAGAGGTACTGGGGGTGTATGTTATAGAGCATTGAGAGGTACCGGGGGTGTATGTTATAGAGCATTGAGAGATACCGGGGGGTGTATGTTATAGAGCATTGAGAGATACCGGGGGGGGGGGGTATGTTATAGAGCATTGAGAGATAGAGTCATAGAGTTATACAGCACGGATAGAGGCCCTTCGGCCCATCGTGTCCGCGCCGGCCATCAGCCCTGTCTACTCTAATCCCATATTCCAGCATTTGGTCCGTAGCCTTGTATGCTATGGCATTTCAAGTGCTCATCCAAATGCTTCTTCAATGTTGTGAGGGTTCCTGCCTCCACAACCCTTTCAGGCAGTGAGTTCCAGACTCCAACCACCCTCTGGGTGAAAAAGTTCTTTCTCAAATCCCCTCTAAACCTCCCGCCTTTTACCTTGAATCTATGTCCCCTTGTTATAGTACCCTCAACGAAGGGAAAAAGCTCCTTAGTATCCATCCTATCTGTGCCCCTCATAATTTTGTACACCTCAATCATGTCCCCCCTCAGCCTTCTCTGCTCCAAGGAAAACAAACCCAATCTTCCCAGTCTCTCTTCATAGCTGAAGCGCTCCAGCCCTGGTAACATCCTGGTGAATCTCCTCTGCACCCTCTCCAAAGCGATCACATCCTTCCTGTAGTGTGGCGACCAGAACTGCACACAGTACTCCAGCTGTGGCCTAACCAGTGTTTTATACAGCTCCATCATAACCTCCTTGCTCTTATATTCTATGCCTCGGCTAATAAAGGCAAGTATCCCATATGCCTTCTTTACCACCTTATCTACCTGTTCCGCCGCCTTCAGGGATCTGTGAACTTGCACACCAAGATCCCTCTGACCCTCTGTCTTGCCTAGGGTCCTCCCATTCATTGTGTATTCCCTTGCCTTGTTAGTCCCTCCAAAGTGCATCACCTCGCACTTTGGGTTAAAATGGGTTAAATTCCATTTGCCACTGTTCCGCCCATCTGACCAACCCATCTATATCGTCCTGCAGACTGAGGCTATCCTCCTCGCTATTTACCACCCTACCAATCTTTGTATCATCAGCGAACTTACTGATCATACCTTTTACATTCATATCCAAGTCGTTAATGTAGACCACAAACAGCAAGGGACCCAGCACAGATCCCTGTGGTACCCCACTGGCCACAGGCTTCCAGTCACAAAAACAACCTTCGACCACCACCCTCTGCCTTCTGCCACTAAGCCAGTTTTGTATCCAAAGTGCCAAGGCACCCTGGATTCCATGGGCTCGTACCTTCTTGACCAGTCTCCTGTGGGGGACTTTATCGAAGGCCTTACTGAAATCCATGTATACCACATCCACTGCGTTACCCTCATCCACACACCTAGTCACCCCCTCAAAAAATTCAATACCGGGGTGGGTATGTTATAGAGCATTGAGAGATACCGGGGGGGGGGCGTATGTTATAGAGCATTGAGAGATACCGGGGGGGGGGGGGGGTATGTTATAGAGCATTGAGAGATACCGGGGGGTGGGTATGTTATAGAGCATTGAGAGATACCGGGGGGGGGGTATGTTATAGAGCATTGAGAGGTACCGGGGGGTGTATGTTATAGAGCATTGAGAGGTACTGGGGGGGGGTGTAGGGCAGTGGGAGGTACTGGGGGTGTTGTAGGGCATTGAGAGGTACTGGGGGGGGTGTAGGGCAGTGGGAGGTACTGGGGGTGTTGTAGGGCAGTGAGAGGTACTGGGGGTGTTGTAGGGCAGTGGGAGGTACTGGGGGTGTTGTAGGGCAGTGGGAGGTACTGGGGGGTGTTGTAGGGCAGTGGGAGGTACTGGGGGTGTTGTAGGGCAGTGGGAGGTACTGGGGGTGTTGTAGGGCAGTGGGAGGTACTGGGGGGTGTTGTAGGGCAGTGGGAGGTACTGGGGGTGTTGTAGGGCAGTGGGAGGTACTGGGGGTGTTGTAGGGCAGTGGGAGGTACTGGGGGGGGTGTAGGGCAGTGGGAGGTACTGGGGGTGTTGTAGGGCAGTGGGAGGTACTGGGGGTGTTGTAGGGCAGTGGGAGGTACTGGGGGGTGTTGTAGGGCAGTGGGAGGTACTGGGGGTGTTGTAGGGCAGTGGGAGGTACTGGGGGTGTTGTAGGGCAGTGGGAGGTACTGGGGGTGTTGTAGGGCAGTGAGAGGTACTGGGGGTGTTGTAGGGCAGTGGGAGGTACTGGGGGTGTTGTAGGGCAGTGAGAGGTACTGGGGGTGTTGTAGGGCAGTGGGAGGTACTGGGGGTGTTGTAGGGCAGTGAGAGGTACTGGGGGTGTTGTAGGGCAGTGGGAGGTACGGGGGGTGTTGTAGGGCAGTGGGAGGTACTGGGGGTGTTGTAGGGCAGTGAGAGGTACTGGGGGTGTTGTAGGGCAGTGGGAGGTACTGGGGGTGTTGTAGGGCAGTGGGAGGTACTGGGGGTGTTGTAGGGCAGTGAGAGGTACTGGGGGTGTTGTAGGGCAGTGGGAGGTACTGGGGGTGTTGTAGGGCAGTGGGAGGTACTGGGGGTGTTGTAGGGCAGTGGGAGGTACGGGGGGTGTTGTAGGGCAGTGGGAGGTACTGGGGGTGTTGTAGGGCAGTGGGAGGTACGGGGGGTGTTGTAGGGCAGTGGGAGGTACTGGTGCATGTTGTAATGAGAAATGGTGTTATAAGTTTTTTTTTAATCAATTGAAATTGACTTTACAGAGAAATGCTTTTCTTGATATATTTTCATGACTTGGACTTGGGTATACAGGGCACAGTTTCAAAATTTCAGAAGACACAAAACTTGGAAATGTAGTGAACAGTGAGGAGGATAGTGACAGACTTCAAGAGGACATAGACAGGCTGGTGGAATGGGCGGACACATGGCAGATTAAATTTAATGCAGAAAAATGCAAGGTGATACATTTCAGTAGGAAGAATGAGGAGAGGCAATATAAACTGGAGGGCACAATTCTAAAAGGTGTACAGGAACAGAGAGATCTGGGGATATATGTGTACAACTCGTTGAAGGTGGCAGGGTAGGTTGAGAAAGCGGTTTAAAAAGCAAATGGGATCCTGGGCTTTATAAATAGAGTACAAAAGTATGGAAGTTATGATGGACCTTTATAAAACACTGGCTCGACCACAACTGGAGTATTGTGTCCAGTTCTGGGCACCGCACTTTAGGAAAGATGTTAAGGCCTTAGAGAGGGTGCAGAAAAGATTTACTAGAATGGTTCCAGGGATGAGGGACTTTAGTTACCTGGATAGACTGGAGAAGCTGGGGTGATTCTCCCTAAAGCAGAGACGGTTGCAAGGAGATTTGATAGAGGTATTCAAAATCATGAAGGGTCTAGACAGAGTGGATAGAGAGAAACTGTTCCCATTGGCAGAAGGGTCAAGAACCAGAGGACACAGATTTAAGGTGATTGGCAAAAGAACCAAAGGTGACATGAGGAAAAACCTTTTCAGGCAGCGAGTGGTTAGGATCTGGAATGCATTGTCTGAGGTTGTGGTGGAGGCAGATTCAATCATGGTCTCAAAAGGGAACTGGATAAGAATTTGAAAGGAAAAAATTTGCAGGGCTATGGGAAAGGGCGGGGGAGTGGGACTAGCTGGATTGTTCTTGCATAGAGCCAGCATGGACTCGATGGGTCGAATGGCCTTCTTCCTTACTGTAACCTTTCTATGATTCTGCACATAGAATCTACTGGCTATTCAACCCAACTGGTCTATGCCAGTGTTTATACTCCACACAAGTCTTCTCCCACTCTCAGGATCTCTTCCCACACTACCCCTGTATACCTCTGTTCCCTTCTTCATGTATGCATCAAGTCTCCCCTCAAACACACCAATGCTCTCTGCTTCACTCCACGTGGCATCGAGTTCCACATTCTCACCACTCTCTGTGTAAAGAAATTTAACTGTTCTTGGCTATCTCATATTTAATGAAACATACAAGATTCTGAGGGGACTCGATAGGGTCGATGCTGAGAGGATGTTAGCCCTTATGGGGGCATCTAAAACTAAGGGGCATAGTCTCAATAAGGGGTCGCCTGTTTAAGACGGAAATGAGGAGGAATTTCTTCTCCCAGAAGGTCGTGAATCTTTAGAATTCTTTACCCCAAAAAGCTGTGGAGGCTGAGTCATTGAATACATTCAAGGCTGAGTTAGACGACTTTTTGATCTGGAGATGCCGGTGATGGACTGGGGTTGACAATTGTAAACAATTTTACAACACCAAGTTATAGTCCAGCAAGTGAATTTAAAATAAAATTGCTGGACTATAACTTGGTGTTGTAAAATTGTTTACAACTTTTTGATCAGCAAGGGAGTCAAAGGATATGGGGAAAGGGCGGGAGAGTGGAGTTGAGGTAAAAATCAGATTAGCTATGATCTCATCAAATGGCGGAGCAGGATCGAGGGGCCGAATGGCCTACTCCTGCTCCTATCTCTTATGGTCTTATGCCTCCTTTTTCTGGACTCATCAACAAATGAAAGCAGGGTGGATGAGGAAAAACTATCAAACCCCTTCGTAATTTGAAAGATCTCTATCGGGTCACCTCTTAGTCCCAGCCTGCTTGATCTTTCCTGATAGTTGCAACCTCTCAATTCTGGTAACTTTCCTGGAAATCTTTTCTGCACTTTCTCCAGTTCTTCAACTTTTTTATAACATGAAGACCAGAACTATGCATAGTACTCGAAGTGTGGTTTAACCAAGGCTGTATGCAAATGTAACAGTACCGACCTGCTTTTGTATTCTATTCCTCCAGAAATAAACCCCAGTATTTTGTTATGGTCTTAATAACTTGTGTTGCTACTTTAAGCGATTTATGCATCTGTATTCCCTGTTCTCTCTGCTCCTCTGCCCCATTTAGTTTCTAATCTTCTAAGGAATAAGTGGTCTCCAAAATGACCCACCTCATACTTCGCTATATTGAATTTCTTTGCCCACTCTGGAAGACAGTTTATGACTTCCTGTATTTTGGTGCAGACTTCCACATCATTAACTATATGCCTTCAGTTTCCCCGTTTTGTTGCTGATACTCTGTACATTGCGATACAGACAATTTAACATACTCTTATTTTTCATCACTCCTGCTGACACAGTGCAGCACCGCGGGTGCGCCGCAGTGTCGGAGGGGCAGCACCGTGGGTGCGCCGCAGTGTCGGAGGGGCAGCACTGCGGCCGTGTCGGAGGGGCAGCACTGCGGCCGTGTCGGAGGGGCAGCACTGCGGCCGTGTCGGAGGGGCAGCACTGCGGCCGTGTCGGAGGGGCAGCACTGCGGCCGTGTCGGAGGGGCAGCACTGCGGCCGTGTCGGAGGGGCAGCACCGCGGGTGCGCCGCAGTGTCGGAGGGGCAGCACCGCGAGTGCGCCGCAGTGTCGGAGGGGCAGCACCGCGGGTGCGCCGCAGTGTCGGAGGGGCAGCACCGCGGGTGCGCCGCAGTGTCGGAGGGGCAGCACCGCGGGTGTGCCGCAGTGTCGGAGGGGCAGCACCGCGGGTGCGCCGCAGTGTCGGAGGGGCAGCACTGCGGCCGTGTCGGAGGGGCAGCACCGCGGGTGCGCCGCAGTGTCGGAGGGGCAGCACCGCGGGTGCGCCGCAGTGTCGGAGGGGCAGCACCGCGGGTGCGCCGCAGTGTCGGAGGGGCAGCACCGCGGGTGTGCCGCAGTGTCGGAGGGGCAGCACCGTGGGTGCGCCGCAGTGTCGGAGGGGCAGCACCGTGGGTGCGCCGCAGTGTCGGAGGGGCAGCACCGTGGGTGCGCCGCAGTGTCGGAGGGGCAGCACCGTGGGTGCGCCGCAGTGTCGGAGGGGCAGCACCGCGGGTGCGCCGCAGTGTCGGAGGGGCAGCACCGCGGGTGCGCCGCAGTGTCGGAGGGGCAGCACCGCGGGTGCGCCGCAGTGTCGGAGGGGCAGCACCGCGGGTGCGCCGCAGTGTCGGAGGGGCAGCACCGCGGGTGCGCCGCAGTGTCGGAGGGGCAGCACCGCGGGTGCGCCGCAGTGTCGGAGGGGCAGCACCGCGGGTGCGCCGCAGTGTCGGAGGGGCAGCACCGCGGGTGCGCCGCAGTGTCGGAGGGGCAGCACCGCGGGTGTGCCGCAGTGTCGGAGGGGCAGCACCGCGGGTGTGCCGCAGTGTCGGAGATGCCGTTTTTCGGATGAGATGTCAAACCGAGGTCCTGTTTGCCCTCTCAGGTGGATGCAAAAGATCCCACGGCACTATTTAAAGAAGAGCAGGCGAGTGCTCCTCAGTGTCCCGGTCAATATTTATCCCTCAACTTCCATGAAAAACAGATGATCCCATCATTTATCTCATTGCTGTTTGTGGGACCTTGCTGTGTGCAAATTGGCTGCTGCTTTTCCTACATTACTGGAGACCAGCTGGAGTATTGTGTCCAATTCTGGGCACCACATTTTAGGGAGGATGTCAAGGCCTTGGAGAGGGTGCAGAGAAGATTTACTGGAATGATTCCAGGATTGAGGGACTTCAGTTATGTGGAGAGACTGGAGAAGCTGGGATTGTTCTCCTTAGAACAGAGAAGGTTAAGGGGAGATTTAATAGAGGTGTCCAAAATCATGAACGGTTTTGATAGAGTAAATAAGGAGAAACTGTTTCCAGTGGCAGAAGGGCCAGTAATCAGAGGACACAGATTTAAGGAGATTGGGAAAAGAACCTGAGGGGAGATGAGGAATCATTTTTTTACGCAGTGAGTTGTGATGATCTGGAATGCTCTGCCTGAAAGGGCGGTGGAAGCAGATTCAATAATAACTTTCAAAAGGGAATTGGATAAATACTTGAAGGGGAACAATTTACAGAGCTATGGGGAAAGAGCAGGGGAGTGGGACTAATTGGATAGCTCTTTCAAAGAGCCGACACAGGCATGATGGGCCGATTGGCCTCCTTCTCTGCTGTATCATTCTTTGATTACAACAGTGACTACATTTCAGAAGTACTGTGAAATACTTTAGGATGTCTTGAAGCCTGACAGGTACTGTACAAATGCAAGTTATTTCAACATTTGTACAGCAACAATGTATTTGTTTCTCCAAATTAAATTTGGCAGGAAGACATTTAGTTTTTATGTTGCAGAAAGATTATGTGTGCACCTTTAGATACGTAAGCAACAGGAATTTTGAACCCTGGAGCCAAGGCCAGAGGTATTAGAACAGTGAGGTGCTGTAATGAAGTGCTTTTCTGTACATTCAGAATCTCAAATGGAGGTCAGATTGAACCTGAAATTGGCTGAAGTGAGATATCTGTTTGCCAGTTCTATAAACCTCTTGAACTCAAGTTCTGAATCTCTGCTCGTGCAACTGAAACCTGGAGTAGGTTTAAGGGCTGTGCACATACCTGCAAGTATGGGCAGCTGCACTTCACCTGAACCTGCTTGGGACAGGGTAAGCCTTGATGGGCCTGATGGGTTGTATTTCCAGATTGATCCCATTCTAACTGTGATCACAAGTTGTCTCCCTACAGCCTGTCTCCCTACAGCTGATGGAAGGAATCAATAATAACGTGTGAGTGTGCGGACATGTATAAATGTCAGGAGTGTATGTGTAAATGCTGTGAGTGCATTTGTGTAAATGTACACTGTTGTGTATGTATATAAAAACATATGCTATGTGTGTAAATGCATGCAGTGTGTATGGGTGTGTGGAAGATTATAAAGATGAGCATACGGGTACGGTAGCATAGTGGTTATGTTACTGGGCTAGTAATCCAGAGGCCTGGACTAAAATCCAGAGTCATGAGTTCAAATCCCGCCACGGCAGCTGGCGAATTTAAATTTAATTAATTAATTAAAATTCAATTAATTAAATAAAAAAATCTGGAATTAAAATACTAGTATCAGTAATGATGGCCATGAAACTACCGGATTGTCGTAAAAACCCATCTGGTTCACTAATGTCCTTTAGGGAAGGAAACCTGCCGCCCTTACCCGGTCTGGCCTATATGTGACTCCAGACCCACAGCAATGTGGTTGATTCTTAATTGCCCTCTGAAATGGCCCAGCAAGCCACTCAGTTGTAAAATCTCGCTACGAAAAGTCATAATAAGAATAAAACCGGACGGACCACCCGGCATCGGACCACTCGGCACCGGACACGACAACGGCAAAACACCAAGCCCAGTCGACCCTGCAAGGTCCTCCTCACTAACATCTGGGGACTTGTGCCAAAATTGGGAGAGCTGTCCCACAGACTAGTCAAGCAACAGCCTGACATAGCCATACTCACAGAATCATATCTTTCAGCCAACGTCCCAGACTCTTCCATCACCATCCCTGGGTATGTCCTGTCCCACCGGCAGGACAGACCCACCAGAGGTGGCGGTACAGTGATATACAGTCAGGAGGGAGTGGCCCTGGGAGTCCTCAACATTGACTCTGGACCCCATGAAATCTCATGGCATCAGGTCAAACATGGGCAAGGAAACCTCCTGCTGATTACCACCGACCGTCCTCCCTCAGCTGATGAATCAGTCCTCCTCCATGTTGAGCACCACTTGGAGGAAGCACTGAGGGTAGCAAGGGCACAAAATGTACTCTGGGTGGGGGACTTCAATGTCCATCACCAAGAGTGGCTCGGTAGCACCACTACTGACCGAGCTGGCCGAGTCCTGAAGGACATAGCTGCTAGACTGGGCCTGCGGCAGGTGGTGAGCGAACCAACACGAGGGAAAAACTTACTTGACCTCGTCCTCACCAATCTACCTGTCGCAAATGCATCTGTCCATGACAGTATTGGTAGGAGTGACCACCGCACAGTCCTCGTGGAGATGAAATCCCGTCTTCGCACTGAGGACACCATCCAACGTGTTGTGTGGCACTACCACCGTGCTAAATGGGATAGATTCAGAACAGATCTAGCAGCTCAAAACTGGGCATCCATGAGGCGCTGTGGGCCATCAGCAGCAGCAGAATTGTATTCCAGCACAATCTGTAACCTCATGGCCCGGCATATTCCTCACTCTACCATTACCAACAAGCCAGGGGATCAACCCTGGTTCAATGAGGAGTGTAGAAGAGCATGCCAGGAGCAGCACCAGGCGTACCTAAAAATGAGGTGCCAACCTGGTGAAGCTACAACTCAGGACTACATGCGTGCTAAACAACAGAAGCAACATGCTATAGACAGAGCTAAGCGATTCCACAACCAACGGATCAGATCAAAGCTCTGCAGTCCTGCCACATCCAGTCGTGAATGGTGGTGGACAATTAAACAACTAACGGGAGGAGGAGGCTCTGCAAACATCCCCATTCTCAATGATGGCGGAGTCCAGCACGTGAGTGCAAAAGACAAGGCTGAAGCGTTTGCAACCATCTTCAGCCAGAAGTGCCGAGTGGATAATCCATCTCAGCCTCCTCCCGATATCCCCACCATCACGGAAGCCAGTCTTCGGCCAATTCGATTCACTCCACGTGATATCAAGAAACGGCTGAGTGCACTGGATACAGCAAAGGCTATGGGCCCCGACAACATCCCAGCTGTAGTGCTGAAGACTTGTGCTCCAGAACTAGCTGCGCCTCTAGCCAAGCTGTTCCAGTACAGCTACAACACTGGCATCCACCCGACAATGTGGAAAATTGCCCAGGTATGTCCTGTCCACAAAAAGCAGGACAAATCCAATCCGGCCAATTACCGCCCCATCAGTCTACTCTCAATCATCAGCAAAGTGATGGAAGGTGTCATCGACAGTGCTATCAAGCGGCACTTACTCACCAATAACCTGCTCACCGATGCTCAGTTTGGGTTCCGCCAGGACCACTCGGCTCCAGACCTCATTACAGCCTTGGTCCAAACATGGACAAAAGAGCTGAATTCCAGAGGTGAGGTGAGAGTGACTGCCCTTGACATCAAGGCAGCATTTGACCGAGTGTGGCACCAAGGAGCCCTCGTAAAATTGAAGTCAATGGGAATCAGGGGGAAAACTCTCCAGTGGCTGGAGTCATACCTAGCACAAAGGAAGATGGTAGTGGTTGTTGGAGGCCAATCATCTCAGCCCCAGGGCATTGCTGCAGGAGTTCCTCAGGGCAGTGTCCTAGGCCCAACCATCTTCAGCTGCTTCATCAATGACCTTCCCTCCATCATAAGGTCAGAAATGGGGATGTTCGCTGATGACTGCACAGTGTTCAGTTCCATTCGCAACCCCTCAGATAATGAAGCAGTCCGAGCCTGCATGCAGCAAGACCTGGACAACATCCAGGCTTGGGCTGATAAGTGGCAAGTAACATTCGCGCCAGATAAGTGCCAGGCAATGACAATCTCCAACAAGAGAGAGTCTAACCACCTCCCCTTGACATTCAATGGCATTACCATCGCCGAATCCCCCACCATCAACATCCTGGGGGTCACCATTGACCAGAAACTTAACTGGACCAGCCATATAAATACTGTGGCTACGAGAGCAGGTCAGAGGCTGGGTATTCTGCGGCGAGTGACTCACCTCCTGACTCCCCAAAGCCTTTCCACAAGGCACAAGTCAGGAGTGTGATGGAATACTCTCCACTTGCCTGGATGAGTGCAGCTCCAACAACACTCAAGAAGCTCGACACCATCCAAGATAAAGCAGCCCGCTTGATTGGCACCCCATCCACCACCCTAAACATTCACTCCCTTCACCACCGGCGCACTGTGGCTGCAGTGTGCACCATCCTCAGGATGCACTGCAGCAACTCGCCAAGGCTTCTTCGACAGCACCTCCCAAACCCGCGACCTCTACCACCTAGAAGGACAAGGGCAGCAGGCGCATGGGAACAACACCACCTGCACGTTCCCCTCCAAGTCACACACCATCCCGACTTGGAAATATATCGCCGTTCCTTCATTGTCGCTGGGTCAAAATCCTGGAACTCCCTTCCTAACAGCACTGTGGGAGAACCGTAACCACACGGACTGCAGCGGTTCAAGAAGGCGGCTCACCACCACCTTCTCGAGGGCAATTAGGGATGGGCAATAAATGCCGGCCTTGCCAGCGACGCCCGCATCCCGTGAACGAATAAAAAAAAAAAAGACGTGCTCTTCAGTGTAAGAGCAGCAATGCCATCAGACAAGCTCTGATTAAATTCTTACCGCTAACTACTAAATACAGAAAGTGTAGTAGGTTGCAGTGAAAAAACAAATAACGTGTCATTTTAAGTCATCTGTACCCTTACGAAACACCCTTGAATAGTTAAGGTTTCAGCAAAGCACTGATGCCCTGCGCAGTTATCATGGCTTCTATTGGTATAAGTTGGGACAGACCACAGTTTGTAGTTTCGATTGGTATATATTGTTATATGCCCTAGTTTGTGGTTTCGATTGGTATATATTGTTCTATGCCCTAGTTTGTGGTTTCGATTGGTATATATTGTTCTAGGCCCTAGTTTGTGGTTTCGATTGGTATATATTGTTATATGCCCTAGTTTGTGGTTTCGATTGGTATATATTGTTCTAGGCCCTAGTTTGTGGTTTCGATTGGTATATATTGCTCTCGGCCCTAGTTTGTGGTTTCGATTGGTATATATTGTTCTATGCCCTAGTTTGTGGTTTCGATTGGTATATATTGTTCCAGGCCCTAGTTTGTGGTTTCGATTGGTATATATTGTTCTAGGCCCTAGTTTGTGGTTTCGAATGGTATATATTGTTCCAGGCCCTAGTTTGTGGTTTCGATTGGTATATATTGTTATATGCCGTAGTTTGTGGTTTCGATTGGTATATATTGTTCCAGGCCCTAGTTTGTGGTTTCGATTGGTATATATTGTTCTAGGCCCTAGTTTGTGGTTTCAATTGGTATATATTGTTCTATGCCCTAGTTTGTGGTTTCGATTGGTATATATTGTTCTAGGCCCTAGTTTGTGGTTTCGATTGGTATATATTGTTATATGCCCTAGTTTGTGGTTTCGATTGGTATATATTGTTCTATGCCCTAGTTTGTGGTTTCGATTGGTATATATTGTTCTAGGCCCTAGTTTGTGGTTTCGATTGGTATATATTGTTATATGCCCTAGTTTGTGGTTTCGATTGGTATATATTGTTCTAGGCCCTAGTTTGTGGTTTCGATTGGTATATATTGCTCTAGGCCCTAGTTTGTGGTTTCGATTGGTATATATTGTTCTATGCCCTAGTTTGTGGTTTCGATTGGTATATATTGTTCCAGGCCCTAGTTTGTGGTTTCGATTGGTATATATTGTTCTAGGCCCTAGTTTGTGGTTTCGAATGGTATATATTGTTCCAGGCCCTAGTTTGTGGTTTCGATTGGTATATATTGTTATATGCCGTAGTTTGTGGTTTCGATTGGTATATATTGTTCCAGGCCCTAGTTTGTGGTTTCGATTGGTATATATTGTTCTAGGCCCTAGTTTGTGGTTTCAATTGGTATATATTGTTCTATGCCCTAGTTTGTGGTTTCGATTGGTATATATTGTTATATGCCCTCGTTTGTGGTTTCAATTGGTATATATTGTTATATGCCCTAGTTTGTGGTTTCAATTGGTATATATTGTTCTAGGCCCTAGTTTGTGGTTTCGATTGGTATATATTGTTCTAGGCCCTAGTTTGTGGTTTCGATTGGTATATATTGTTATATGCCCTAGTTTGTGGTTTCGATTGGTATATATTGTTCTATGCCCTAGTTTGTGGTTTCGATTGGTATATATTGTTATCGGCCCTAGTTTGTGGTTTCGATTGGTATATATTGTTCTAGGCCCTAGTTTGTGGTTTCGATTGGTATATATTGTTCCAGGCCCTAGTTTGTGGTTTCGATTGGTATATATTGTTCCAGGCCCTAGTTTGTGGTTTCGATTGGTATATATTGTTCCAGGCCCTAGTTTGTGGTTTCGATTGGTATATATTGTTCTAGGCCCTAGTTTGTGGTTTCGATTGGTATATATTGTTCTATGCCCTAGTTTGTGGTTTCAATTGGTATATATTGTTATATGCCCTAGTTTGTGGTTTCAATTGGTATATATTGTTATATGCCCTAGTTTGTGGTTTCAATTGGTATATATTGTTCTAGGCCCTAGTTTGTGGTTTCGATTGGTATATATTGTTCTAGGCCCTAGTTTGTGGTTTGGATTGGTATATATTGTTATCGGCCCTAGTTTGTGGTTTCGATTGGTATATATTGTTCGATGCCCTAGTTTGTGGTTTCGATTGGTATATATTGTTATCGGCCCTAGTTTGTGGTTTCGATTGGTATATATTGTTATAGGCCCTAGTTTGTGGTTTCGATTGGTATATATTGTTCTATGCCCTAGTTTGTGGTTTCGATTGGTATATATTGTTATAGGCCCTAGTTTGTGGTTTCGATTGGTATATATTGTTCTATGCCCTAGTTTGTGGTTTCGATTGGTATATATTGTTATAGGCCCTAGTTTGTGGTTTCGATTGGTATACGTTCGTACAGGCCCTAGCTTGTGTTACTGTTTATGCTTTCTCAACCGTGCTTTAATTCACAGGGACCCAAAGCTATCGAAACTTAGTGACAGATCATACCAATGGCTTTAAGACATCAGGAAATCGGTTTTTCGACCTAGTTTTGTTTCTGTCTGACTCTTCAAGTAGATTGGAATAGAATTCTGGGCTGTTGATAGTGACAAGTGGACGTCAGTTCCAGCCTCTTTTTGCCATTTAGAAATTGTCGCTTTTTCAGCTCCAAGTAGAACCCAGCACAGGGTTGGAGTTGCCCATTCCTTATTTGGGTGCCTGTGGAAGCCTGGCTGTATAACCTGTGGTCCGGATCCCCACCTCCAAGTGTTTTTTAAGAAAAGGAAAACATATTTGATGACATGTATTTCAGTGAATCAAGCTCGCAGTATCAATGGGGCAGTTCTGTTCTTTTCTACCAATTGCTGAAAATTTGTTGGACAACCCAAGTTGTACAAGTTCCCTCTGTTTCTGTTGACTCTTTTTACCTGCCCAAGGGATTGCCACCTTTCTTACTGTTTGCTGTACTGTGCCCCACCATCTCAGTGGCGACAAACTCTTGGAAAGTCCCTTCCAGATGCTTTTCCTCCTTGTGGATCATGTGCTTGTTGCTTCTTAACTTCCCAGTTCATTTCTCGAGGGATTCCGTTAGTCGATACTTGCCCTGGATACACATCTTGCTGGTCACGTGCCATAAGCTACTGGTGGGAAGAATGCAGGGGCCAAGTGATCCACACCCAACTAGGAGAACAGTGAACTGTTTCAGCCAGGTCTGTGGACACATCGGCAAGGATAGCTGTTGGCAAAGCCCATGTGACATCAGCCAAGCAATACCTACAGCATGTGCTGCGCAGTATGAGAGACTTGGGCCACCTGACTCAGGGCCAGCAAGCTGCAGGGAATATACCAACGGTATGAATATGTACCTGTGAATCTTTTTGAAATGAAAGGTTTCATTGATAGTTATATTGTCAATAAGGGAAAAGTGGTTCTGATGTCTTTTATTCTGGGCTGTGTTCAAGAGAATTTGGAATTTATCTTGGTTGAATTGTAGTCAGAGTCTGAGGTCATGAGTATGAGGCTGGTCAGAGGCTTTGTGATGTTTTGCCATGTAAGGAGTAAGCTGCTGAGTCTCCCAGATGTTGAAGGTTAGCACAGGCGGAGAGGAGAATAGTGAGGTTTTTATTTACTGTATAGAAAGACATCTAGAGAATGAATCTATAATAAAGAATAAACAGCATGGATTTCAGAAGGGAAAGCAATAGAAAGAGTAGACAAGGTTAATGCAGTAGATGTGATATATTTGGATTTTCAAAAGGCCTTTGATAAGGGATCACATTGTAGACTCATGACTAAAGTCAGAGCATGTGGAGTCAGGGGACAGGTAGCAGAATGGATAGCAAGCTGGCTACAAAGCAGAAAACAGAGTGTAGAGGTTAAGGGTAGCTATACAGACTGGCAAAAGTTGGGAAGTGGTGTTCCACAGGGATCGGTGCTGGGACCACTGTTGTTCACAATTTACATTAACAATTTGGATTCGGGAATCAGAAATACAATTTCAAAATTTGCGGATGACACCAAATTGGGGGGTGTAGTTAATACAAAGTAAGAATGGGTCAAAATGCAAGACGACATTAATAAACTTGCAGAATGAGCGTGTAATTGTCAAATGAATTTCAATATAGATAAGTGTGAGGTGGTGCATTTGGTAGGAAGAATAAGGAGGCCACATACTGCTTGGATAATAAGAGTCTAAATAGGATAGAAGTGCAAAGGGATCTGGGGGTACAGATACACAAATCACTAAAAGTAGTGACGCTGGTTAATAAGGCCATAAAAAGGCAAATCAAGCACGAGGGTTCATTTCTAGAAGGATAGAATTGAAAAGCAGAGAAATTATGTTAAACCTGTATAGAACCTTGGGAGTATTGTGCACAGTTCTGGTCTCCATATTGTGGAAAGGATATCGAGGCATTGGAGAAGGTGCAAAAAAAGATTCACAATGATGATACCAGAACTAAGAGGATATCCTTATCAGGAAAGGCTGAACAGGCTGGGGGCTCTTTTCTCTAGAAAATAGAAGGCTGAGGGGTGAACTGATAGAGGTCTTTAAGATAATGATAGAGTAGGGAAAATGTTTCCACTTGTGGGGATGTCCAAAACTAGAGGTCATAAATATAAAATAATCTCTAATAAATCCAATAGGGAATTCAGGAGAAACTCCTTTACCCAAAGAGTGGTAATTGTAAACAATTTTACAACACCAAGTTATAGACCAACGATTTTATTTGAAATTTATAAGCTTTCGGAGGCTTCCTCCTTCCTCAGGTAAATGTCTCAGGACATTTACCTGAGGAAGGAGGAAGCCTCCGAAAGCTTGTAAATTTCAAATAAAATCGTTGGACTATAACTTGGTGTTGTAAAATTGTTTACAATTGTCAACCCCAGTCCATCACCGGCATCTCCACATCAAAGAGTGGTAAGAATGTGGAATGTGCTACCACAAGAAGTGGTTGAGGCAAATGGCATAGATGCATTTAAGAGGAAGCTAGATAAGTATATAAGGAACATAAGTACAAAAGGAATAGAATGATATCCTGATAGGATTCGGTGAAGTAGGGAGGGAGGAGGCTCGTCTGGAGCATAAAGACAGGCATAGACCAGTTGGGCCGAATGGCCCGTTTCTGTGTTGTAGTTTCGATGTAACTCGATATATACAATTTGTCTTCGCTTGAATGTGTCCGTTGGTTTTGATTGCGAGTCATGGTATGAAGGAGCATGGCTCCATCCGCCTATCTCAGCGTGTGATCACATGGCAGCACTTGGTGCATTTCAGTAAGCTGGAGCACAGTGTAAAGGTTCTCCGTGACCCTTGGGTCTCGCTTCTTGACCTACATGAAGCTACTCGGGTTGGTCGGAGAACCCACGATCAGCTTGCTGGAGTGCCCAGTGACACTGAATTCAAGGAGAATATCTTGTGTTAAAACCTCCAAAAGGAAACACAGATATTGAACAGTAGATTTAGCATCTGAGCTTGGGTTCAGCTGATTTGGTAGAACATAAGTTGCTGCCGCCTCCTCCTGTCATCATCAGTTTCATTTTCTCTGGTAAAACCATTTAGAAGTTGGAGAGTAAATGATTATTTTAGGAATTTCAGCGTGAGTGGAATGTTGATGAAAGATGCTGCTATAAATTGTGAACCTTGTACTCTGGCAGACAAGATTATCCCACTGCAGGGTATCATTGTCATTTGTTGCATTTGGGTCGTAAGGAATCAGTAGTCACATCAATGGACTGCGGCAGACTGGATTTTTGAGGTGGCTTCCTAACTTAATTGTGTTGGGGGGCACTGGAAGTGCTGACACACTCCTGCCGATTGCCACTCTAAACCCTCCAAAAGATGTCAGCAACCCAAAGCTGGCAGTGCAGATATTGCTCCTCGTACTAGCTCAACCTTTTTGGTGTTGCCAGTTTCTTTACAAGAGAGGACTTTGGTGTTTGTTGTTAAGGCTGGTGGAATGGGCGGACACGTGGCAGATAAAATTTAATGCAGAAAAATGCTAAGTGATACATCTCAGTGGGGAGACCGAGGAGAGGCAATATAAACTAGAGGGCACAGGATCAGAGAGATCTGGGGGTACATGTGCACAAATCATTGAAGGTAGCAGGGCAGGTTGAGAAAGTGGTTAAAAAAGCATACGGGATCCGAGGCTTTATAAATAGAGGCATAGAGTACAAAAGTATGGAAGTCATGATGAACCTTTATAAAACACTGGTCCGGCCACAACTGGAGAATTGTGTCCAGTTCTGGGCACCACACTTTAGGAAAGATGTGAAGGCCTTAGCGAGGGTGCAGAAGAGATTTACCAGAATGATTCCAGGGATGAGGGACTTTAGTTACGTGGATAGACTGGAGAAGCTTGGAACAGAGATGGTTGCGAGGAGATTTGATAGAGGTGTTCAAAATCATGAAGGGTCCAGACAGAGTAGATAGAGAGAAACTGTTCCCACCTGTGGCAGGTGGTGAGCGAACCAACACAAGGGAAAAACCTACTTGACCTCGTCCTCACCAATCTACCTGTCGCAGATCCATCTGTCCATGACAGTATTGGTAGGAGTGACCACCGCACAGTCTTTGTGGAGACGAGGTCCCGTCTTTGCACTGAGGACACCATCCAACGTGTTGTGTGGCACTACCACCGTGCTAAATGGGATAGATTCAGAACAGATCTAGCAGCTCGAAACTGGGCATCCATGAGGCGCTGTGGGCCATCAGCAGCAGCAGAATTGTATTCCAGCACAATCTGTAACCTCATGGCCCTGCATATTCCTCACTCTACCATTACCAACAAGCCAGGGGATCAACCCTGGTTCAATGAGGAGTGCAGAAGAGCATGCCAGGAGCAGCACCAGATGTACCTAAAAATGAGGTGCCAACCTGGTGAAGCTACAACTCAGGACTACATGCATGCAAAACAGCGGAAGCAACATGCTATAAACAGAGCTAATCGATTCCACAACCAACGGATCAGATCAAAGCTCTGCAGTCCTGCCACATCCAGTCGTGAATGGTGGTGGACAATTAAACAACTAACGGGAGGAGGAGGCTCTGCAAACATCCCTATCCTCAATGATGGCGGAGTCCAGCACGTGAGTGCACAAGACAAGGCTGAAGCGTTTGCAACCATCTTCAGCCAGAAGTGCCGAGTGGATGATCCATCTCGGCCTCCTCCCGATTTCCCCACCATCACAGAAGCCAGTCTTCAGCCAATTCGATTCACTCCACATGTTATCAGAAATGGCTCAGTGCACTGGATACAGCAAAGGCTATGGGCCCCGACAACATCCCGGCTGTAGTGCTGAAGACTTGTGCTACAGAACCAGCTGCGCCTCTGGCCAAGCTGTTCCAGTACAGCGACAACACTGGCATATACCCGACAATGTGGAAAATTGCCCAGGTATGTCCTGTCCACAAAAAGCAGGACAAATCCAATCCGGCCAATTACCGCCCCATCAGTCTACTCTCTATCATCAGCAAAGTGATGGAAGGTGTCGTCGACAGTGCTATCAAGCGGCACTTACTCACCAATAACCAGCTCACCGATGCTCAGTTTGGGTTCCGCCAGGACCACTCATCTCAAGAACTCATTACAGCCTTGGTCCAAACATGGACAAAAGAGCTGAATTCCAGAGGTGAGGTGAGAGTGACTGCACTTGACATCAAGGCAGCATTTGACCGAATGTGGCACCACGGAGCCCGAGTAAAATTGAAGTCAATGAGAATCAGGGGAAAACTCTCCAGTGGCTGGAGTCATACCTAGCACAAAGGAAGATGGTAGTGGTTGTTGGCGGCCAATCATCTCAGCCCCAGGACATTGCTGCAGGAGTTCCTCAGTGCAGTGTCCTAGGCCCAACCATCTTCAGCTGCTTCATCAATGACCTTCCCTCCATCATAAAGTCAGAAATGGGGATGTTCGCTGATGATTGCACAGTGTTCAGTTCCATTCGCAACCCCTCAAATAATGAAGCTGTCCGTGCCCGCATGCAGCAAGACTTGGACAACATCCAGGCTTGGGCTGATAAGTGGCAAGTAACATTCGTGCCAGGCAATGACCATCTCCAACAAGAGAGAGTCACCTCCCCTTGACATTCAACGGCATTACCATTGCCGAATCCCCCACCATCAACATCCTGGGGGTTACCATTGACCAGAAACTTAACTGGACCAGCCATATAAATACTGTGGCTACGAGAGCAGGTCAGAGGCTGGGTATTCTGCGGCGAGTGACTCACCTCCTGCCTCCCCAAAGCCTTTCCACCATCTACAAGGCACAAGTCAGCAGTGTGATGGAATACTCTCCACTTGCCTGGATGAGTGCAGCTCGAACAACACTCAAGAAGCTCGACACCATCCAAGATAAAGCAGCCCGCTTGATTGGCACCCCATCCACCACCCTAAACATTCACTCCCTTCACCACCGGCGCACTGTGGCTGCAGTGTGTACCATCCACTGGATGCACTGCAGCAACTCGCCAATGCTTCTTCGACAGCACCTCCCAAACCCGCGACCTCTACCACCTAGAAGGACAAGGGCAGCAGGCACATGGGAACAACACCACCTGCACGTTCCCCTCCAAGTCACACACCATCCCGACTTGGAAATGTATCGCCGTTCCTTCATCGTCGCTGGGTCAAAATCCTGGAAATCCCTTCCTAACAGCACTGTGGGAGAACCTTCCCCACACAGACTGCAGCGGTTCAAGAAGGCAGCTCACCACCACCTTCTCAAGGGCAATTAGGGATGGGCAATAAATGCTGGCCTTGCCAGCGACGCCCACATCCCATGAACGAATAAAAAAAAATTGGCAGAAGGGTCAAGAACCAGAGGTCGTAGATTTAAGGTGATTGGCAAAAGAACCAAAGCTGACATGAGGAAAAAACTTTTTTTTACACAGTGAGTGGTTAAGATCTGGGGCGGGGGAGGGGGTGGAGGCAGATTTAATCATGGCCTTCAAAAGGGAACTGGATAAGTACTTGAAAGGAAAAAATTTGCAGGGCTACGGGGAAAGGGTGGGGGAGTGGGACTAGCTGGATTGCTCTTGGAGAGAGCTGGCATGGACTCGATGGGCCGAATGGCCTCCTTCCACGCTGTAACCTTTCTATGATTCTATGATCCTGCACCTGTTTTAAGAAAGGCTGCATGTCACTACTCCTGCTATCAAAGAATGTGCAAGCCTGAAACTGATGTGCCGCAGAGCACTGGGATTGCAGAGATGACACCTTCGAGCAGCATTCAGTGGCTTCAGATATTGGAGACCAGATCAGGTAAAGCAGAATGTGACCGACTAGAGCAGGATATCAGCAAGGCAGAGACCTCCTGTGATTGTGAATCTAGTCGTCTGAGAGAAGCAGAGCCGCAGGGATTCAGTGAATCGGGGAGATGGATATCTGATGCACAGCCTTGAATGCTGAAAGCAATCTTGATGATGTGAACTTGGAGTCAGTCAGCCACATAAGGGAATGTAAAGTAGGATGGAGTGAGACTGGGTGAGAGGATAGAAAACACAATCTGAAAAAGGAAGAAATCAAAATGAAGAAGAACACAGAACTTTGAGACAAGCAGAAACGAATGAGAAAATGTTAGGGTAGGTTCGAAGCAGCCAGTATTCTCTGATTCTTCTATATGGGTAACAGATGGATGTCAGGAGTGAT
Organism: Heptranchias perlo; assembly: GCF_035084215.1. NCBI lineage: Eukaryota > Metazoa > Chordata > Chondrichthyes > Hexanchiformes > Hexanchidae > Heptranchias > Heptranchias perlo. Next base: position 19,351,553 of record NC_090361.1, read on the forward strand.
TACACATCATGTCTGTAATACATTGCTAGCACCAGGAGAGAAAAAGAGGTATCCTGGGAAGTAGTGACTAGCTGGTGGTAATGCTGGGTTTTAAAAACCTGTCCTCCTGATCCAATACTAAAGGTTGTGTATTTGCTTCTGAAGCTGTTAGTCGGCCTTGTGGATGTGCTGGGACCAAAGGCTGTGGTCTGACAGGCACGCTGAACCAGCCCTGCCACATGGTGTCTGCTTCTTCAAAAGTAAGTCATTACAGTAAAGTATAAATTATAACTAATTAAAGGGACCAACTCCCTAACCCCTTCCCAACAAAATGTGGGACGTTTCAGAAAGTTATATTTAAATCTGATCCTCACCAAATCTAACTTGTTCTGAGAATTTCAGCCATTAAGGCCAGAAACCTTCACTCCAGTGCTGGCAATTTAAAAAACTTCCCTTGTCCTCTCGTCACTTCTCTCTGCCAGTTTTTGCCTCCTTCTTTCCTGAAGATGTTGACTCCTTGCTGAGATATACTTCCCCGAGTACTGGTTGCCCTCCAATACTTCACCCAAGTGTTCTCAGCAATTGTGTCTCCACTGAGGAAACATTTTGAACAGGATGAGAGAGTAAAGGAAAGTTGTTACTAAAATTCTGTAAAAGGCAACGGATTTTTCAAGGATAGAAAGTAAGAATTTGCTTCTCTGCTGAGCCTGATTTCCGTGCCCCCAGTTTGTTGTCTCCCACTAATCACATCTGCTGTGTTTGTGGTCTGGGTGGTACTATCAGGAGGTGCATTCACTCCAGCTCCATGCAGCGATCAGCGATCATGGTACAGGGATAGTATACAACCCAGCCTCAGCCTTCAACTGCGAGGTTCACACCCAAACATCAACACAACCGAGCACCGGCTCACACCCAAACATCAACACACCCGAGCACCGGCTCACACCCAAACATCAACACAACGGCTCACACCCAAACATCAACACAACCGAGCACCGGCTCACACCCAAACATCAACACACCCGAGCACCGGCTCACACCCAAACATCAACACACCCGAGCACCGGCTCACACCCAAACATCAACACACCCGAGCACCGGCTCACACCCAAACATCAACACAACGGCTCACACCCAAACATCAACACAACGGCTCACACCCAAACATCAACACAACGGCTCACACCCAAACATCAACACACCCGAGCACCGGCTCACACCCAAACATCAACACAACAGCTCACACCCAAACATCAACACACCGGCTCACACCCAAACATCAACACACCGGCTCACACCCAAACATCAACACAACGGCTCACACCCAAACATCAACACAACGGCTCACACCCAAACATCAACACAACGGCTCACACCCAAACATCAACACAACGGCTCACACCCAAACATCAACACACCGGCTCACACCCAAACATCAACACACCCGAGCACCGGCTCACACCCAAACATCAACACAACGGCTCACACCCAAACATCAACACACCCGAGCACCGGCTCACACCCAAACATCGGATCGGTCAATGCCCTGTGGGTGGCGGAGAGGGCCCAGGGGCTATGTGGCCGGGTCCTGCTCCGACTTCTTGTGTTCTTTAGATTTGTGGTTGGGATCAGATCAGCCATGATCTTATTGAATGGCGGAGCAGGCTCGAGGGGCCGATTGGCCTACTCCTGCTCCAATTTCTTATGTTCTTATCAACACAACCGAGCACCGGCTCACACCCAAACATCAACACACCCGAGCACCGGCTCACACCCAAACATCAACACAACGGCTCACACCCAAACATCAACACACCCGAGCACCGGCTCACACCCAAACATCAACACAACGGCTCACACCCAAACATCAACACACCGGCTCACACCCAAACATCAACACAACGGCTCACACCCAAACATCAACACAACGGCTCACACCCAAACATCAACACACCCGAGCACCGGCTCACACCCAAACATCAACACAACGGCTCACACCCAAACATCAACACACCCGAGCACCGGCTCACACCCAAACATCAACACACCGGCTCACACCCAAACATCAACACACCCGGCTCACACCCAAACATCAACACACCCGGCTCACACCCAAACATCAACACAACGGCTCACACCCAAACATCAACACACCCGGCTCACACCCAAACATCAACACACCCGGCTCACACCCAAACATCAACACAACGGCTCACACCCAAACATCAACACAACGGCTCACACCCAAACATCAACACAACGGCTCACACCCAAACATCAACACAACGGCTCACACCCAAACATCAACACACCCGAGCACCGGCTCACACCCAAACATCAACACACCCGAGCACCGGCTCACACCCAAACATCAACACAACGGCTCACACCCAAACATCAACACAACGGCTCACACCCAAACATCAACACACCCGAGCACCGGCTCACACCCAAACATCAACACGCCGGCTCACACCCAAACATCAACACAACGGCTCACACCCAAACATCAACACAACGGCTCACACCCAAACATCAACACAACGGCTCACACCCAAACATCAACACAACGGCTCACACCCAAACATCAACACAACGGCTCACACCCAAACATCAACACACACCGGCTCACACCCAAACATCAACACACCCGGCTCACACCCAAACATCAACACAACGGCTCACACCCAAACATCAACACAACGGCTCACACCCAAACATCAACACACACCGGCTCACACCCAAACATCAACACACCCGGCTCACACCCAAACATCAACACAACGGCTCACACCCAAACATCAACACAACGGCTCACACCCAAACATCAACACAACGGCTCACACCCAAACATCAACACACCCGAGCACCGGCTCACACCCAAACATCAACACAACGGCTCACCGGCTCACATACCATCTCACAAAACAGAAGTCCCATCACGATGCATCTTTAAAGTTTTTGTGTCTTATTTATGTCCTTTATATCTCTAGTGATTACTGCCTTACTTTCACCTGTAATATATATAATAATATGTTGTTGCTTCTGATATTCTGGAAATAATGACTATCTGGTGTAGTCCGTTGACAGAATAGTTTTGATTGGTTACTACAGTTTAGTGACTGCAGAATAAGTTGTTTTTCGAAGGATGCAATAAGAAAATCGTTTGGGCTGTAAAGAAAAGGGGTGTGTGTGTGTGTGTGTGTGTGTGAATATTAGTGCGTTTGTACTGGTGTGTATATTGTGCATTTATGTGTGTGCGTTAGTGTGTAGGTATATTTGTGCATGTGATTAGTGTGCACATAGGTGTGTGTGTATTAGTGTGCAGGGGTGTGCTTGTTGGTGTGAATTTGTGTGGGTATGTGCATGTCTTACTGCGAATTTAGTGTATACATAGAGGTTATAACATGAATACAGGCCATTCCATCCAGTCAGTGAGCGTTGGCATTGTCTCTCCACACGAGCAAATAGTGATAATCACATTTACCGCCGTGTTCCCATATCCTTCATACCCTTTTCCTTAAACCTTCTATCCAATTTAATCTTGAAGTTGTCATACTTTCCTGTAAGCCTTATATTTATCTGTGTGCGTGTACGTGTATGTGTTTATTTGTGTGTGCAGGTATGTGTGTATTTATCTGTGTACTTGTGTGTATTTATTTGTATGCATGTGTTTATCTGCGTGTATGTGTACCCGTGTGTATAGATCTGTGTGTGTATTTAGTTGTGTGCACGTAGTAAGCTTTGTGCGGGCGTGTATATGTTTATCTGTGGGTGTGTGTATTGATCTGTGTATCTCTCTGTGTGTGTAGGTATATGTGTGTGTAATTATCTGTACTTGTGTGTATTTATTTGTGTGTGTGTTGGTGTGTGTGTATGTATTTATTGTCGGGGGGGGGGTGTATTTATCCGTCTGTGTGTATGTTTATCTGGGTGTATTTCTCTGTGTTTATGTATTGATCTGTGCATGTTAGGTATATGTGTGTATATCTGTGTGCTTGTTGGTGTATGTGTGAATTTCTGTGCATTTACCTATGTGTATGTGTGCAGCTTCACTCACACAGATAAACATACACACATATACCTACACACACCGATAAATGTATACCTGCATGCACACAGATAAATACAGACACATACACCCACACGCACACAGATGTAGGTTTATGTATTGTGTCTGTATTTATCTGTGTGTGTGTGCACGTGTGTAATGTGTGTGTGTGTGTAGGTGTATGCGTATTTATCTCTGTGTCGGTATATGTGTGTATTCAGCTGAGTGTGTGTAGATGTATATGTGTATGTATTTATCTGCGCGTGCATGTGTATTTACAAAAAGAAAGAAAGACTTGCATTTATTTGTTGCCTTTCACGACCTCAGGTCATCCCAAAGCGCTTTACAGCCAATAAAGTACTTTTTTTTTGAAGTGTGGCCACTGTTGTAATGTAGGAAATGCGGCAGCCCATTTGTGCACAGCAAGGTCCCACAAACAGCAATGTGATAATGACCAGATAATCTGTTTTTAGTGAGGTTGAGGGATAAATATTGGCTCGCACACCAGGCAGAACTGCCTTGCTCTTCTTCGAATAGTGCCATTGGATCTTTTACATCCACCTGAGAAGGCACTACCTGAAAGGGTGGAGAAATCAGATTCCATAGGAACTTTCAAATGGCAAATGACATATGTAAAGAGTACTAATTTGCAAGGTTATGGGGAAAAAGCTGGAGTGTGGGACTAAATGCGACAGCTCTTTCAAAGAGCCGGCACAGGCACGACGGGCCGAATGACCACCTTCTGTGCTACAAGAGTCTATGAATCTTTGTGCAGTTGTCTGTGTGTGCAGTTGTCTGTGTGTGCAGTTGTCTGTGTGTGCAGTTGTCTGTTTGTGCATTTGTCTGTTTGTGCATTTGTCTGTCTGCATTTGTCTGTGTCTGCATTTGTCTGTGTGTACGTGTATGTGTGCGCATTTGTCTGTGCATGTATTTGTGCATTTATCTGCATGTGTAGGCGTATGTGTGTAATAATCTGTGTGCATGTAGATTTGTGTGTATTTATCTGTGCGCACGTGTGTGTAATTATCTGGCTGTGTAGGTGTATGCGTGTGTATATTTATCTTTGTGCTTATAGGTATGTGTGTATTAGTGTGCAAGAGTGTGCTTGATTGTGTGTGTGTGTGTATACATATTAGAGTAAAGGTGCTTGTGTGTATTACTGTGAATTTAGTACATACATAGAATTTACAACACAGATGGAGGCCATTCTACCCAGTCAAGTCAGTGTTGGCATTAACTCTCCACATGAGCAAATAGTTAGAATCACATCTACCCTGTTGCCATATCGTTCAACCCCTTTTCTTTAAGCCATCTATCCAATCTAATCTTGAATGTTGACGTAGTTTCTGCCTTAACCACTGTGAAAGTACAAGGATGCAATTAAAGATACGACCTGCAAAGTATATCACCGTTCAGAGCTTCGAGGTACATCTCTCGAAGGTCTTTGATATTAGTTAAGCAGTCCAGCCTCACTCCGAGAACGTTCTCATCAATACGGAGATGTCTTATGTACATTTTTTAACATATTAGCTCTATATGGGGCCTCCCATCAATCATCGTGCATGTTTTATGAATCTGCCATCCGCTTTACTATTTTTAAATTCGTTCATGGGATGTGGGCGTCGCTGGCGAGGCCGGCATTTATTGCCCATCCCTAATTGCCCTCGAGAAGGTGGTGGTGAGCCGCCTTCTTGAACCGCTGCAGTCCATGTGGTGACAGTTCTCCCACAGTGCTGTTAGGAAGGGAGTTCCAGGATTTTGACCCAGCGACGATGAAGGAACGGTGATATATTTCTAAGTCGGGATGGTGTGTGACTTGGAGGGGAACGTGCAGGTGTGTTGTTCCCATGTGCCTGCTGCCCTTAAATTCCAGATGACACACATCTGACATCATGCCTCCCATATGATTAGTTGTCTCCGAGTTATCAAGAACACTTATCTTTGCCCAAAACATATTGAAACTAAAGACAACTCCCTTTACCCATCTTATGCAAATGAGGTAAGAATGACACAGGACGCTCATTACTCAACGGGCCCTCTCTGCACAAGGTAAGCAAAAGCTCGATGAACAGAAAGCTTTTGTTCACAGGGAAAACTGATCACGCTTTTCCCTAGAAAGCTTGTATTATACTTTTCTTACAACCACTAACACTGGAAGTGAATTCTAAGCCTCACAGCTCTGTAAAGATGTTCATCTGCACCTAATTTTTGACCCCGAACTACTGGAAACAGTTTGCTTCTATCCATCCTGTCCCCATCCTTTCATAATTATAAACACTTCTATCATATTGTCGTATAGTCTGTGTTGTTCAAACAAAAAAGCCCCAATTTATGTGTTTGCTAGTTTATGTGTGTGTATTTATCTGTGTGTATATTTATCAATGTGCGTGTAGACGTATGTGTATTTATCTGTGTACTTGTGTGTATTTATCAGTGTGCATGTAGGTGTATGTGTGTGAATCATAGAATCTTACAGTGCAGGAGGAGGCCTGTCGTTCCTGTGCTGGCTCTTTGAAAGGACTATCCTCACCCCAGTTTTTGCCCCCATATCCCTGTAAATTAGTCCTCTTCAAGTACATGTCCAATTGCTTTTTGAAAGTTCCTATGGAATCTGCTTCCACCACCCTTTCAGGTAGTGCGTTCCAGATCATTACAACCATCTGTGTGAAAAAAATTCTCCTCGTTACCTCTCTAGTCCTTTAGTCAATCATTTTAAATCTGTGACCTCTGGTTACTGACCCACTTGCCAGAGGAAACAGATTCTCCTTATTTGCTCCATCAAAACCCCACATCATTTTTAATACTTCTATTTAATACCTCCAAGGGTCTCCCCTTAACCTTCTCTGCTCTAAGGAGGACAATCCCAGCTTCTCCAATCTCACCACATAACTGAAGTCCCTCATCCCTGGTATCACCCTGATAAACCTCCTCTGCACCCTCCCTAAGGCCTTGACATCCTTCCTAAAGTGTGGTGCCCAGAGTTGTACACAGTACTCCAGCTGAGGCCTAACCAGTGATTTGTAAAGGTTTAGCATAACTTCCTTGCTTTTGTATTCAATGCCCCTATTTACAAAGTCAAGTATCCCATAAACTTTCTGAACCGCTTTATCAACTTACCCTGCCACCTTCAATGATTTGTGAATATGCCCCCCCAGGTCGCTCTGCTTTTGCTCCCCCTCAAAATAGTCCCATATAAATTATACAGCCTCTCCATGTTGTTCCTCCCAAAGTGCATCACTTCACACTGATCCACATTAAATTGCATCTGCCATGTGTGCCCATTTCACCAGTCTGTCTCTGTCCTCCTGAAGTTTGCTATTATCTTCCTTGCTATTTACTGCGTTGGCAAGCTTTGTATCATCCACAAACTTTGAAATTGTACTCCCTGTACCCAAGTCCAGGTCATTTATATATAACAAGAAAAGCAATGGTCCTAATACCGACCCCTGGGTGACCCCACTGTATACTTCCCTCCAATCAGAAAAACAACCGTTCACCACTACTCTCTGCCTCCTATCCTTTAGCCAATCACGTACCCAAGTTACCGACATCCCTTCAATACCACGGGCTTCTGTTTTCCGAGTAAGTCTGTTACGCGGTTTTTATCAAATGCCTTTTGAAAGTCCATATATACAACATACTGCCTCTCTGTTACTTCATCAAAGAACTCAATCAGGTTAGTCAGGCATGATTTGCCTTTAATAAATCCATGCTGGCTGTCCCTTATTAACCAATGCTTCTCCAAGTGATTAATTTTGTCCTTGACAATGGTTCCTAGTAGTTTTCGCACAAGACGTTAGACTGATTGGCCTATAATTACCATGTTTAACCCTCCCTCCCTCGTGAAGTGTGTCTGTAAGTGTGTGTGTATTTATCTGTGTGCGTGTATGTGTATTTATTTATCTGTATGCTTGTAGGTGTGTATGTATGTTTTTATGTGTGTGCGTGTAGGTGTTTGTTGTATTTAATCTGTGTGCATGTAGGTTTGTGCATTTATTTGTGTGCATGTAGGTGTGTGTATTTAGATATTTGTGTGTGTTTCTCTGTGCTTGTGGTGTATGTCTGTTTTTAGCTGCGTGTATGTGTTTTGATCTGCGTACTTGAATGTGTGTATATATATCTGCGTGTAGGTGTATGTATTTGTGTGTGTTTATCTGTTTGCGTGTAGCTGTATGCGTGTATATGTGTGTGTAGGTGTGTGTGAGTATTTATTTATCTGTGCATGTGTATTTATCTTTGTGTAGGTGTGTTTTTATCTGTGTCTGTAGGTGTGTGTGTGTGTATTTACCTGTGTGTGAGTAGGTGTACATGTGTTTGAGTATGTGTGTGTGTGTGTGTGTGTGTATTTACCTGTGTGTGAGTAGGTGTACATGTGTTTGAGTATGTGTGTGTGTGTGTGTGTGTGTGTGTATTTACCTGTGTGTGAGTAGGTGTACATGTGTTTGAGTATGTGTGTGTGTGTGTGTATTTACCTGTGTGTGAGTAGGTGTACATGTGTTTGAGTATGTGTGTGTGTGTGTATTTATCTGTGTGTGTAGGTATTACAGAGACGTGTGCTGACTGGCAGTAAGGATAAGGAGCTGTTCGAGTGCAGCATTCATTGCATGCCACATCCTTTTTGTTTCTCACTCTTCCATTACATGTCCTCTATTTACATATGTTTAAACATCAGGGGACAACATTTGTATAAAATTAATAATAAAAATAAGCAACCAGTTTTAATGGAATTATGCAGTGATTTCTTTACTTCTGAATCAAGTTCCAAACCTCCAACAACAACTACTTGCATTTAATATAGTAAAACATCCCAAGGTGCTTCACAGGAGCGATTATCAAACAAAATTTGAATCCAAGCCATATAAGGGGATATTAGCACAGGTGACCAAAAGCTTGGTCAAAGAGGTAGTGTTTAAGGAGCATCTTAAAGAAGGAGAGAGAGGCGGAGAGGTTTAGGGAGGAAATTCCAGAGCTTAGGGCCTAGGCAGCTGAAGGTACGGCCGCCAATTGTGGAGCCATTAAAATCGGGGATGTGCAAGAGGCAAGAATTGGAGGAGCACAGAGATCTCGGAGGGTTGTAGGGCTGGAGGAGGTTACAGAGATAGGGAGAGGCGAGGCCATGGAGGGATTTGAAAACAAGGATGAGAATTCTAAAATCGAGGCGTTCCCGGATCGGGAGCACAGGGGTGATGGGTGAATGGGACTTGGTGCGAGTTAGGATACGGGCAGCAGAGATTTGGATGAGCTCAAATTTATGGAGGGTGGAAGATGGGAGGCCAGCCAGGAGAACACTGGAATAGTGGAGTCTAGAGGTAACAAAGGCATGGATGAGGGTTTCAGCAGCAGATGAGCTGAGGGAGAGGCAGAGACGGGCGATGTTATGGAGGTGGAAGTAGGCGGTCTTGGTGATGGAGCGGATATGGGGTTGGAAGCTCATCTCAGGGTTAAATAGGACACCATGATTGCGAACGGTGTGGTTCAGCCTCAGACACAGTGGCCAGGGAGAGGGATGGAGTCGGTGACGAGGGAATGGAGTTTGTGACGGGAACCGAAGACAATGGCTTCAGTCTTCCCAATATTTAGTTGGAGGAAATTTTTGCTCATCCAGCACTGGATGTCGGACAAACAATGTGACAAATCAGAGACAGTGGAGGGGTCGAGGGAGGTGGTGGTGAGGTAGAGCTGAGTGTCAGTGTACATGTGGAACCTGATAAATAAACACATTTTGTGGAGGAATATTTAATTATTTGTTGTTATGGAAGTGTGCAGCAAATGGATTGTTTTTTAACAAAAGAAATAGGAGCAGGAGTAGGCCATACGGCCCCTCGAGCCTGCTCCGCCATTCAATAAGATCATGGCTGATCTTCGACCTCAACTCCACTTTCCCGCCCAATCTCCATATCCCTTGATTCCCTTCGAGTCCACATATCCATCAATCTCAGTATTGAATATACTCAATGATTGATCATCCACAGCCCTCTGGAGTAGAGAATTCCACAGGTTCACCACCCTCTGAGTGAAGGATGGCCGACCCCTTATCCTGAGACTATGCCCCCTAGTTCAAGACTCTCTATCCAGGGGAAACAATCTCTCAGCATCTACCCTGTCAAGCCCCCTCCGAATCTTATATGTTTCAATGAGATCACCTCTCATTCTTCTGAACTCCAGAGAGTATAGGCCCATTCTATTCAATCTCTCCTCATAGGACAACCCTCTCATCCCAGGAATCAATCTAGTGAACTTGTTTTTAAATGAGCTGGCATCTTGTATTGTATTTAAAATGAACTTGGTGTCACATTCTGCAATAAAGGAATTAAGCAGCAGTTGTGGGAGTGCTTTCTCTAATCTGACCATTGCTGAGAGGGCTAGATGTAGCGTCCCAGCGATGGTGCCTTGTGGTGAGCAGGTTGTTCAGTTATCGGGACCTGTTCTGCTTCCAAGTGGTTTTCTACACTGCCTGCTGTGAGGTGCAGGACTGTGTTCTCCCGTGTGTTTTCCACACTGTGCGAGGGTCCTAGTGTGAGGTGCTGCACTGTGCGAGGGTCCTGGTGTGAGGTGCTGTATTGTGCGAGGGTCCTGGTGTGAGGTGCTGTATTGTGCGAGGGTCCTGGTGTGAGGTGCTGTATTGTGCGAGGGTCCTGGTGTGAGGTGCTGTATTGTGCGAGGGTCCTGGTGTGAGGTGCTGCACTGTGCGAGGGTCCTGGTGTGAGGTGCTGTATTGTGCGAGGGTCCTGGTGTGAGGTGCTGTATTGTGCGAGGGTCCTGGTGTGAGGTGCTGTATTGTGCGAGGGTCCTGGTGTGAGGTGCTGCATTGTGCGAGGGTCCTGGTGTGAGGTGCTGCACTGTGCGAGGGTCCTGGTGTGAGGTGCTGTATTGTGCGAGGGTCCTGGTGTGAGGTGCTGTACTGTGCGAGGGTCCTGGTGTGAGGTGCTGAACTGTGCGAGGGTCCTGGTGTGAGGTGCTGTACTGTGCGAGGGTCCTGGTGTGAGGTGCTGTATTGTGCGAGGGTCCTGGTGTGAGGTGCTGTACTGTGCGAGGGTCCTGGTGTGAGGTGCTGTATTGTGCGAGGGTCCTGGTGTGAGGTGCTGTATTGTGCGAGGGTCCTGGTGTGAGGTGCTGTATTGTGCGAGGGTCCTGGTGTGAGGTGCTGTATTGTGCGAGGGTCCTGGTGTGAGGTGCTGTATTGTGCGAGGGTCCTGGTGTGAGGTGCTGTACTGTGCGAGGGTCCTGGTGTGAGGTGCTGCACTGTGCGAGGGTCCTGGTGTGAGGTGCTGTATTGTGCGAGGGTCCTGGTGTGAGGTGCTGTATTGTGCGAGGGTCCTGGTGTGAGGTGCTGTATTGTGCGAGGGTCCTGGTGTGAGGTGCTGTATTGTGCGAGGGTCCTGGTGTGAGGTGCTGTATTGTGCGAGGGTCCTGGTGTGAGGTGCTGTACTGTGCGAGGGTCCTGGTGTGAGGTGCTGTATTGTGCGAGGGTCCTGGTGTGAGGTGCTGTATTGTGCGAGGGTCCTGGTGTGAGGTACTGTATTGTGCGAGGGTCCTGGTGTGAGGTGCTGTATTGTGCGAGGGTCCTGGTGTGAGGTGCTGTATTGTGCGAGGGTCCTGGTGTGAGGTGCTGTATTGTGCGAGGGTCCTGGTGTGAGGTGCTGTATTGTGCGAGGGTCCTGGTGTGAGGTGCTGTATTGTGCGAGGGTCCTGGTGTGAGGTACTGTATTGTGCGAGGGTCCTGGTGTGAGGTACTGTATTGTGTGGCTCAGACAGTTCAGGACTGTAAATCCACCCCATTTGTCTTCTGCCTGTCACTCAACTCCTGAGTTTCATTGTTGATTTAATTCCTGAATGGATATAATTTACCCGTTAATAATTGTTTTGTGTTTATGCCAGAGTTTTGATATATTATGATTTATCCGATTTTCCTTTTCCTGATCCAGTTATAGTGATCACTCTAAGCCCTGCTCCTGCTCCATCCCAACGAGCAGGTACCAAATTTCTTATTTATCATAAGCACCTACTTAATTTTCTCTCTTTCCTCCCTTTTGCCACTTGCTGGTCTATACTCTCAGTCTCCACGCTGTTTTGCTTTCCACTCTTGGAATTCTCTCTCCTTGCACTTTTTCTACATTTATCCTCCTTCCAATTCTTCTTCCTCATTTTTTTCTTCTCTCTTTATTTTTGTTGCTCTTTCCCTCTCATCTTGTTTTTCATTGTTCCATTCGTTCACTGCCTTCTGCTCCTTTCCTTGTTTTTTGTGACTCCTGCTGTGATTTCTCTTTGCCTCTCTTATTTACCTGTCTCCTTCTCTCTTTACTCATTTCCCTCCCAGTATTTTTTACTCACCACTCAAGCATACACTGGAGAGCCTGATTTCTGGCTGACGCATGTTACCTGTAGTTCTTATTTGAATGGCTGCTCTTGTGCATGACCACAGCATGCAGTCTTGGAATTTATCCTATAGCATGACAGAGATAGAATGAATGGCACTGTTATCCTTCTGTCCTGAAAATGCAAAGAAATGTACAAATGTGCAAATTTATGAATGAATGTTCTATTTTCTAGATGCAATACTTGGGAATAAAATCACCCATTCATGGATTGGATCAGTCGCCATGACATCGTTTCTCAACCTTGTTTATCCTAGTGACTGGCTGCTAAACATTTTATTTAATTTGTCAACAAACAATTAACTAAATCACATGCATATTCTGTGTTGATTACAGAACTATTCTCCCCTTCCCCTGCCAAAAACAGTCTATATGAAGAGGAATTTTGCTAATAAGTGAAAGCTGTGACTCAGTGGAAGCTCTCTCACCTCTGAGTCAGAAGGTTGTGGGTTCAAGTCCCACTCCAGAGACTTGAGCACAAAATCTAGGCTGACACTCCCAATGCAGTACTGAAGGAGCACTGCACTGTCGGCGATGCTGTCTTTCAGATGAGACATTAAACTGAGGTCTCATTTGCACTATTCAAAGAAGAGCAAGGGAGTTCTTCTAGCGTCCTGGCCAATAACATCACTAACATCATCCCTCAATCAACATCACTATTACAGACGATCTGGTCATTATCACTAACACGGACGACCTGGTCATTATCACTAACACAGACGATCTGGTCATTATCACTAACACGGACGACCTGGTCATTATCACTAACACAGACGATCTGGTCATTATCACTAACACGGACGACCTGGTCATTATCACTAACATGGACGACCTGGTCATTATCACTAACACAGACGACCTGGTCATTATCACTAACACGGACGACCTGGTCATTATCACTAACACGGACGACCTGGTCATTATCACTATTACAGACGACCTGGTCATTATCACTAACACAGACGATCTGGTCATTATCACTAACACGGACGACCTGGTCATTATCACTAACATGGACGACCTGGTCATTATCACTAACACAGACGACCTGGTCATTATCACTAACACGGACGACCTGGTCATTATCACTAACACGGACGACCTGGTCATTATCACTAACACAGACGATCTGGTCATTATCACTATTACAGAGGATCTGGTCATTATCACTATTACAGACGATCTGGTCATTATCACTAACACAGACGATCTGGTCATTATCACTAACACGGACGACCTGGTCATTATCATTAACACAGACGATCTGGTCATTATCGCTAACACAGACGATCTGGTCATTATCACTAACACAGACGATCTGGTCATTATCTCCAACACAGACGACCTGGTCATTATCACTAACACGGACGACCTGGTCATTATCACTAACACGGACGACCTGGTCATTATCACTAACACAGACGACCTGGTCATTATCACTAACACGGACGGCCTGGTCATTATCACTAACACAGACGATCTGGTCATTATCACTATTACAGAGGATCTGGTCATTATCACTATTACAGAGGATCTGGTCATTATCACGAACACAGACGACCTGGTCATTATCACTAACACGGACGACCTGGTCATTATCACTAACACAGACGATCTGGTCATTATCACTAACACGGACGATCTGGTCATTATCACTATTACAGAGGATCTGGTCATTATCACTATTACAGAGGATCTGGTCATTATCACTAACACGGACGACCTGGTCATTATCACTAACACGGACGACCTGGTCATTATCACTAACACGGACGACCTGGTCATTATCACTAACACGGATGACCTGGTCATTATCGCTAACACGGACGATCTGGTCATTATCACTATTACAGACAACCTGGTCATTATCACTAACACAGACGATCTGGTCATTATCACTAACACAGACGATCTGGTCATAATCACCATTACAGACGATCTGGTCATTATCACTATTATAGATGATCTGGTCATTATCACTATTACAGACGATCTGGTCATTATCGCTAACACGAACGATCTGGTCATTATCACTAACACGGACGATCTGGTCATTATCACTATTACAGACGACCTGGTCATTATCACTAACACAGACGATCTGGTCATTATCGCTAACACGGACGATCTGATCATTATCACTATTACAGACGATCTGGTCATTATCACTATTACAGACGATCTGGTCATTATCACTAACACAGACGATCTGGTCATTATCACTAACACAGACGATCTGGTCATTATCGCTAACACGGACGATCTGGTCATTATCACTATTACAGACGACCTGGTCATTATCACTAACACAGACGACCTGGTCATTATCGCTAACACGGACGATCTGGTCATTATCACTATTACAGACGACCTGGTCATTATCACTATTACAGACGACCTGGTCATTATCGCTAACACGGACGATCTGGTCATTATCGCTAACACGGACGACCTGGTCATTATCACTATTACAGACGACCTGGTCATTATCACTAACACGGACGATCTGGTCATTATCACTATTACAGACGACCTGGTCATTATCACTATTACAGACGACCTGGTCATTATCGCTAACACGGACGATCTGGTCATTATCGCTAACACGGACGACCTGGTCATTATCACTATTACAGACGACCTGGTCATTATCACTAACACAGACGATCTGGTCATTATCACTAACACGGACGACCTGGTCATTATCACTAACATGGACGACCTGGTCATTATCACTAACACAGACGACCTGGTCATTATCACTAACACGGACGACCTGGTCATTATCACTAACACGGACGACCTGGTCATTATCACTATTACAGACGACCTGGTCATTATCACTAACACAGACGATCTGGTCATTATCACTAACACGGACGACCTGGTCATTATCACTAACATGGACGACCTGGTCATTATCACTAACACAGACGACCTGGTCATTATCACTAACACGGACGACCTGGTCATTATCACTAACACGGACGACCTGGTCATTATCACTAACACAGACGATCTGGTCATTATCACTATTACAGAGGATCTGGTCATTATCACTATTACAGACGATCTGGTCATTATCACTAACACAGACGATCTGGTCATTATCACTAACACGGACGACCTGGTCATTATCATTAACACAGACGATCTGGTCATTATCGCTAACACAGACGATCTGGTCATTATCACTAACACAGACGATCTGGTCATTATCTCCAACACAGACGACCTGGTCATTATCACTAACACGGACGACCTGGTCATTATCACTAACACGGACGACCTGGTCATTATCACTAACACAGACGACCTGGTCATTATCACTAACACGGACGGCCTGGTCATTATCACTAACACAGACGATCTGGTCATTATCACTATTACAGAGGATCTGGTCATTATCACTATTACAGAGGATCTGGTCATTATCACGAACACAGACGACCTGGTCATTATCACTAACACGGACGACCTGGTCATTATCACTAACACAGACGATCTGGTCATTATCACTAACACGGACGATCTGGTCATTATCACTATTACAGAGGATCTGGTCATTATCACTATTACAGAGGATCTGGTCATTATCACTAACACGGACGACCTGGTCATTATCACTAACACGGACGACCTGGTCATTATCACTAACACGGACGACCTGGTCATTATCACTAACACGGATGACCTGGTCATTATCGCTAACACGGACGATCTGGTCATTATCACTATTACAGACAACCTGGTCATTATCACTAACACAGACGATCTGGTCATTATCACTAACACAGACGATCTGGTCATAATCACCATTACAGACGATCTGGTCATTATCACTATTATAGATGATCTGGTCATTATCACTATTACAGACGATCTGGTCATTATCGCTAACACGAACGATCTGGTCATTATCACTAACACGGACGATCTGGTCATTATCACTATTACAGACGACCTGGTCATTATCACTAACACAGACGATCTGGTCATTATCGCTAACACGGACGATCTGATCATTATCACTATTACAGACGATCTGGTCATTATCACTATTACAGACGATCTGGTCATTATCACTAACACAGACGATCTGGTCATTATCACTAACACAGACGATCTGGTCATGATCGCTAACACGGACGATCTGGTCATTATCACTATTACAGACGACCTGGTCATTATCACTAACACAGACGACCTGGTCATTATCGCTAACACGGACGATCTGGTCATTATCACTATTACAGACGACCTGGTCATTATCACTATTACAGACGACCTGGTCATTATCGCTAACACGGACGATCTGGTCATTATCGCTAACACGGACGACCTGGTCATTATCACTATTACAGACGACCTGGTCATTATCACTAACACGGACGATCTGGTCATTATCACTATTACAGACGACCTGGTCATTATCACTATTACAGACGACCTGGTCATTATCGCTAACACGGACGATCTGGTCATTATCGCTAACACGGACGACCTGGTCATTATCACTATTACAGACGACCTGGTCATTATCACTAACACAGACGATCTGGTCATTATCGCTAACACAGACGATCTGGTCATTATCACTAACACGGACGACCTGGTCATTATCACTAACACGGACGACCTGGTCATTATCACTAACACGGACGACCTGGTCATTATCACTATTACAGACGATCTGGTCATTATCACTAACATGGACGACCTGGTCATTATCACTATTACAGACGACCTGGTCATTATCACTATTACAGAGGATCTGGTCATTATCACTATTACAGAGGATCTGGTCATTATCACTAACACGGACGACCTGGTCATTATCACTAACACGGACGACCTGGTCATTATCACTAACACGGACGACCTGGTCATTATCACTAACACGGACGACCTGGTCATTATCACTAACACGGACGACCTGGTCATTATCACTAACACGGACGACCTGGTCATTATCACACTGCTGATTGTGGGACCTTGCAGTGTGCAAATTGGCTGCCACGTTTCCCACATTACAACTCTTCCAAAAAATAGTACTTCATTGGCTGTAAAGCACTTTGGGACATCCCGAGGTCGTGAAAGGCGCTAACTAAATGCAAGATCTTCCTTCCTTTAACAATATATCTATTGTTGCATCTGTCCATGAAATTCTTGTGCCATTTTCCTGGTCAACTGGTGTTACTTTGCACTGTGAAGGGTGTTCCCTTCATTTGCTCTTAGTTAAACCTGGCCCTGGGCTTGCTTCCATTAACTGGCAGGGCTCAGGATGTGTTCTGCCAGTCTGAATCGAGAGAGATCATGTTAATATTGCCTGTATGGTCACTGAGATATTCAAAAGCACTAGAAAATAGGAAAATAAATCATAAATTTGCCTAGTTTTATTCATATTCATAATCTTCTTTTCAGCTTTTACAATACAGTGGATATTGGTGAAGACTTGTCCTGGTTTGTATGTGTTGTATATTGTAAAATGACCTGCAGACTGCGTGATGTCATTCCCCACTGCCATTGTCACCTCCATCCTATAGTTTTTATTAATTCCAAGCTTTACAGCATTTAACAAATATTTGTGAGTCTATTCGAAAAACACAGAGCACCTTGGCAACGCTGCTACTAGCTTGGTGCCCTTGGTGAACTATCTTGGGGAGAGGGGCCGGGGAATATCAGGACCCTGCAGGAATAAAGCCCTGCAATTCAGAACCGTGCTTAGATGCTGAAAATAAACTTGAGTTTGTAGTGTTTAATATGCTTACACATTATGGATATTAGTAACTGTGGCGGCTAGCAAATGCCACAATCGGCCACTTTATTGAACATTTTGGTGACTTGGCTTCCTTCTCACTCTTTTTCCCCACTCGGTATTCTCCGATATTCTTCCTCTCCCTCCTGGAGGTGCTGTAATTTGGTGGCGTGCTTTGCTGACGCTGGTTGCTAAGGCCTTGTTCATGTGCCGCCCCAGCCAGTTAGTGCTGATAGGCTCGTTGACTTGGGGGCTGAGCCTAATGCTGTCCACATGCAACTTTTGGACATGCACATGCACAAGTGTTTTACAGCAGGAGTCACTGGGTAATGATCAGAAGCAGGGTCCCTGGGAGAGGGTGAGGTTCGAGGGGAGATGGTGAGGCCGGAGGCGGGAGGGGGAGGCCAGATGCAAGAGGGAGGGGGAGGCCAGATGCAAGAGGGAGGGTGAAGTCAGAGGATGACGTTAGATCCTAGAGGTGTGAGCTTAGAGACTTGTGTGAGTGAGGTTAGAGACTAGAGGTGAGAGAGAGAGTAACTTTAGGGATTAGAGGTAAGAGAGACTAAAGGCAAGAGACGAGAGATGTGAGTCAAGATGGGGATTGGAGGTGAGGGGGGAGAGAGAGTGGGCGAAGTGAGGGGGGGAGAGAGAGAGAGGGCGAGGTGAGGGGGGGAGAGAGAGAGAGGGCGAGGTGAGGGGGGGAGAGAGAGAGGGCGAGGTGAGGGGGGAGAGAGAGAGAGAGAGGGTGAGGTGAGGGGGGAGGGAGAGAGAGAGGGCGAGGTGAGGGGGGAGAGAGAGAGAGAGGGTGAGGTGAGGGGGGAGAGAGAGAGAGGGCGAGGTGAGGGGGAGAGAGAGAGAGGGCGAGGTGAGGGGGAGAGAGAGAGAGGGCGAGGTGAGGGGGAGAGAGAGAGAGGGCGAGGTGAGGGGGAGAGAGAGAGAGGGCGAGGTGAGGGGGAGAGAGAGAGAGGGCGAGGTGAGGGGGAGAGAGAGAGAGGGCGAGGTGTGAGGGGGGGGAGAGAGAGGGCGAGGTGTGGGGGGGGAGAGAGAGAGGGCGGGGTGTGAGGGGGAGAGAGAGAGAGGGCGGGGTGTGAGGGGGAGAGAGAGAGGGCGAGGTGAGGGGGGAGAGAGAGAGAGAGGGCGAGGTGAGGGGGGAGAGAGAGAGGGCGAGGTGTGAGGGGGGGGAGAGAGAGGGCGAGGTGTGAGGGGGGAGAGAGAGAGGTGTGAGGGGGAGAGAGAGAGGTGTGAGGAGGAGAGAGAGAGAGAGGTGTGAGGGGGGGGAGAGAGGTGAGGGGGAGAGAGAGAGAGAGGTGTGAGGGGGGAGAGAGAGGTGTGAGGGGGGAGAGAGAGGTGTGAGGGGGGAGAGAGAGGGGTGTGAGGGGGAGAGAGAGGTGTGAGGGGGGAGAGAGAGGTGTGAGGGGGGAGAGAGAGAGGTGTGAGGGGGGAGAGAGAGAGGTGAGGGGGGAGAGAGAGAGGTGTGAGGGGGAGAGAGAGAGAGTGTGAGGGGGGGAGAGAGAGAGGTGTGAGGGGGGAGAGAGAGGTGTGAGGGGGGAGAGAGAGAGGTGTGAGGGGGGAGAGAGAGGTGAGGGGGGAGAGAGAGAGGTGTGAGGGGGGAGAGAGAGAGGTGTGAGGGGGAGAGAGAGAGGTGTGAGGGGGGAGAGAGAGAGTGTGAGGGGGGAGAGAGAGAGAGGTGAGGGGGGGAGAGAGAGAGGTGTGAGGGGGGAGAGAGAGGTGTGAGGGGGAGAGAGAGAGGTGTGAGGGGGAGAGAGAGGTGTGAGGGGGGAGAGAGAGAGGTGTGAGGGGGGAGAGAGAGGTGTGAGGGGGGAGAGAGAGGTGTGAGGGGGAGAGAGAGGTGTGAGGGGGAGAGAGAGAGGTGTGAGGGGGGGAGAGAGAGAGGTGTGAGGGGGGAGAGAGAGGTGTGAGGGGGGAGAGAGAGGTGTGAGGGGGAGAGAGAGGTGTGAGGGGAGAGAGAGAGGTGTGAGGGGGGGAGAGAGAGAGGTGTGAGGGGGGGGAGAGAGAGGTGTGAGGGGGAGAGAGAGAGGTGTGAGGGGGAGAGAGAGAGGTGTGAGGGGGAGAGAGAGAGGTGTGAGGGGGGAGAGAGAGGTGTGAGGGGGGAGAGAGGTGTGAGGGGGGAGAGAGAGGTGTGAGGGGGGAGAGAGAGGTGTGAGGGGGAGAGAGAGGTGTGAGGGGGGAGAGAGAGGTGTGAGGGGGGAGAGAGAGGTGTGAGGGGGGAGAGAGAGGTGTGAGGGGGGAGAGAGAGGTGTGAGGGGGAGAGAGAGGTGTGAGGGGGGAGAGAGAGGTGTGAGGGGGGAGAGAGAGGTGTGAGGGGGGAGAGAGGTGTGAGGGGGAGAGAGAGGTGTGAGGGGGAGAGAGAGGTGTGAGGGGGGAGAGAGAGGTGTGAGGGGGGAGAGAGAGGTGTGAGGGGGAGAGAGAGGTGTGAGGGGGGAGAGAGAGGTGTGAGGGGGGAGAGAGAGGTGTGAGGGGGGTGAGGGGGTGAGGGTGTGTGTGTGTGGGGGGGAGAGAGAGGTGTGAGGGGGGAGAGAGGTGTGAGGGGGGAGAGAGGTGTGAGGGGGAGAGTGAGGTGTGAGGGGGGTGAGTGAGAGGTGTGTGGGGGGGGGGAGAGTGTGGGGTGTGGGGGAGAGTGAGGTGTGAGGGGGGTGAGAGTGTGTGTGGGGGGAGAGAGAGGTGTGAGGGGGGAGAGAGAGGTGTGAGGGGGGGTGGGGTGAGGGGAGAGGTGTGAGGGGGGAGAGAGTGGTGTGAGGGGGGGGAGAGAGAGGTGTGAGGGGGGGTGAGAGGGAGTGGTGTGAGGGGGGGAGAGAGGAGAGGTGTGTGGGGGGAGAGAGAGAGGTGTGAGGGGGGGAGTGAGAGGTGTGGGTGTGAGGTGGGAGGTGTGAGGGGGGGGAGAGAGAGGTGTGAGGGGGGAGAGAGAGGTGTGAGGGGGTGAGGGGGGAGTGAGAGGGCGAGGTGTGAGGGGGTGTGAGGGGAGAGGTGAGGGGGAGGTGTGAGGGGGGAGTGAGAGGGGTGAGGTGTGTGGAGGGTGGGGGAGGGGGAGGTGTGGGCGAGGTGTGAGGGGGGAGAGAGAGGGCGAGGTGTGAGGGGAGAGAGAGAGGGCGAGGTGTGAGGGGGGGAGAGAGAGGGCGAGGTGTGAGGGGGAGAGAGAGAGGGCGAGGTGTGAGGGGGGGAGAGAGAGGGCGAGGTGTGAGGGGAGAGAGAGAGGCGAGGTGTGAGGGGGGGAGAGAGAGGGCGAGGTGTGAGGGGAGAGAGAGAGGGCGAGGTA
>NC_090361.1:19373189-19380689 GCF_035084215.1 Heptranchias perlo
TAGGTGTGAGGGAGGGTGAGGTGAGAGGGTGAGGTGGGAGGGAGGGTGAGGTGAGAGATAGAGAGAGAGAGACTGTTTCGGGACCGGGAGGGAGTTTCGGGACCGGGAGGGAGTTTCGGGACCGGGAGGGAGTTTCGGACCGGGAGGGAGTTTCGGGACCGGGAGGGAGTTTCGGGACCGGGAGGGAGTTTCGGGACCGGGAGGGAGTTTCGGGACCGGGAGGGAGTTAGCTTCAGGACTATAGGATGGATGGATGGAGATAACAGCTTGTTCTTGTACCTGGCCCAGGAGTGTGTGAGGTATGGGAGCAGGATTCATATCTTCGATGGACATGGGCTTCATAGACTGTTGGGGCTGATCAAAATGTGCCTCAGTAATTGGACAGTGTGATCTATTGTAGAGGACTGGAAGAACCTACAAATCAGGCAGATTTATACCAGCAACCAGTGAAATCTACCAACATTATTGGGCTGTTCACGTTAAAATGCTGACAATATCTGATGAGCTGCCAGCCTCCACCTCCTGCTATTACTGTTATTGTGGCAGTTATGTTGGTTTACAGCGTGCGGCGTCACTAATGTTTACCCCGTCACTCTGATTGCAAACAGTCTTTTAGCTCTTTCCTGATCTTCCTGTTATTAAATACACCAAAACAGTGCAGGCCATTTCAAACTTCAACGGAACTTTGACTGCTCAGCATAATGTAATTTTTAAAATAAATCTAGTAAAACACTAAGTACCTACACTACCGGCTCCAACTATCCTAAGTAAAATAGTTTAATTCCGTACTGCCCCAAGTTTTGCAGGAGGTGGGTAGAGCTCATTGCAAATAGTTCTGCGGCAATGGGATCGTACAGGACCACAGTGGGGTTGGTGCTGCGATGGGACAGGACCGCAGGGAGATTGGTGCTACGATGGGACCGTACCGCAGGGAGATTGGTGCTACGATGGGACCATACCGCAGGGGGGTTGGTGCTGCGATGGGACCGTACCGCAGGGGGGTTGGTGCTGCGATGGGACCGTACCGCAGGGAGATTGGTGCTACGATGGGACCGTACCGCAGGGGGGTTGGTGCTGCGATGGGACAGGACCACAGTGGGGTTGGTGCTGCGATGGGACAGGACCGCAGGGAGATTGGTGCTACGATGGGACCGTACCGCAGGGGGGTTGGTGCTGCGATGGGACAGGACCACAGTGGGATTGGTGCTGCGATGGGACAGGACCGCAGGGAGATTGGTGCTGCGATGGGACAGGACCGCAGGGAGATTGGTGCTGCGATGGGACAGGACCGCAGGGAGATTGGTGCTGCGATGGGACAGGACCGCAGTGGGGTTGGTGCTGCGATGGGACAGGACCACAGTGGGGTTGGTGCTGCGATGGGACAGGACCACAGTGGGGTTGGTGCTGCGATGGGACAGGACCACAGTGGGGTTGGTGCTGCGATGGGTGGTGCTACCAGTGACTAAGGTTGGAAACTGGAGATTTTAGCAAAACAAAATGATTTTTGTCTGGGGTAAACAGTCTGGCAACCTAGCAGCCCTGAACTCCTGTCGAAAACTGTGAAACGCATTTTGTACTCGATTCTAGTGAACCCCAAAGACCCAACCCTGCAAAATAAAGCTTTGTGAGTGGAGCATCTAAACCGCTGTCTGAGTAAGGCATCGCCCTTTTAAGGTGCAGAGTGCTAACCATTGGTTGTGGTCGACATAAAAGCTGGGGAGGAGATTTCAACCTCCTTCATTCTTAAAACCACCGCCCACATTCTCTCTCTGACTCTCACTCTCCCTCTGTGTGTGTGTGTTTGTATGTGTGTCTTCCTCGCTCTGTCTGTCACCGCACTCTCACAGTCGCGCTCTCTCTCTCTGTCGCTCTCGCTCGCTCTCTCTCTGTCGCCCTCGCTCGCTCGCTCTCTCTCTCTCTGTCGCTCTCTCTCTCTCTGTTGCTCGCTGTCTCTCTCTCTCTGTCGTTCGCTCTATCTCTCTCTCTCTCTCTCTCTGTCGCTCGCTCTCATTGTGGTGCCCTCTCTATCACCGTGCTGCCCTCTCTCTCTCTCGCTCTGTCTGTGTCGCCCTCTCTCTCTGTCTGGCACTCTCTCTCCCCTCTCACTGTCGCCCTCGCACTCTCTTGTCTGTTGCCCCCTCTCTCTCGCTCTCTCTCTGTCACCCTCGCTCTCTCTCTCTGTCGTCCTCTCTCTCTCTGTCGCCCTCGCTCTCTCTCTCTCTCTCTGTCGCCCTCGCTCTCTCTCTCTCTCTGTCACCCTCGCTCTCTCTCTCTGTCGTCCTCTCTCTCTCTGTCACCCTTGCTCTCTCTCTCTCTGTCACCCTCGCTCTCTCTCTCTATCGTCCTCTCTCTCTCTGTCGCCCTCGCTCTCTCTCTCTGTCGCCCTCGCTCTCTCTCTCTGTCACCCTCGCTCTCTCTCTCTGTCGTCCTCTCTCTCTGTCGCCCTCGCTCTCTCTCTCTCTCTGTCGCCCTCGCACTCTCTCTCTCTCTGTCGCCCTCGCTCTCTCTCTCCTCTGTCGCCCTCGCTCTCTCTCTCTCTCTGTCGCCCTCGCTCTCTCTCTCTGTCGCCCTCGCTCTCTCTCTCTCTGTCGCCCTCGCTCTCTCTCTCTCTGTCGCCCTCGCTCTCTCTCTCTGTCGCCCTCGCTCTCTCTCTCTCTGTCACCCTCGCTCTCTCTCTCTGTCGTCCTCTCTCTCTCTGTCGCCCTCGCTCTCTCTCTCTCTGTCGCCCTCGCTCTCTCTCTCTCTGTCGCCCTCGCTCTCTCTCTCTCTGTCACCCTCGCTCTCTCTCTCTGTCGTCCTCTCTCTCTCTGTCGCCCTCGCTCTCTCTCTCTCTCTGTCGCCCTCGCTCTCTCTCTCTCTCTGTCGCCCTCGCTCTCTCTCTCTGTCGCCCTCGCTCTCTCTCTCTCTGTCGCCCTCGCTCTCTCTCTCTCTCTCTCTGTCGCCCTCGCTCTCTCTCTCTCTCTGTCGCCCTCGCTCTCTCTCTCTCTGTCGCCCTCGCTCTCTCTCTCTCTCTCTCTCTGTCGCCCTCGCTCTCTCTCTCTCTGTCGCCCTCGCTCTCTCTCTCTCTCTGTCACCCTCGCTCTCTCTCTCTGTCGTCCTCTCTCTCTCTGTCGCCCTCGCTCTCTCTCTCTCTGTCGCCCTCGCTCTCTCTCTCTCTGTCGCCCTCGCTCTCTCTCTCTCTGTCGCCCTCGCTCTCTCTCTCTCTGTCGCCCTCGCTCTCTCTCTCTCTGTCGCCCTCGCTCTCTCTCTCTCTGTCGCCCTCGCTCTCTCTCTCTCTCTGTCGCCCTCGCTCTCTCTCTCTCTGTCGCCCTCGCTCTCTCTCTCTCTGTCGCCCTCGCTCTCTCTCTCTCTGTCGCCCTCGCTCTCTCTCTCTGTCGCCCTCGCTCTCTCTCTCTGTCGCCCTCGCTCTCTCTCTCTCTCGCCCTCGCTCTCTCTCTCTCTTGCCCTCTCCCTGTCGGTGTCGCCCCCGCTCTCCCTTTGTCACCCTCGCTCTCCGCCTCTCTCTTTGTCGCTCTCTCTGCGCCTCTCTCTCTCTTTGTCGCTCTCTCTGCGCCTCTCTCTCTCTTTGTCGCTCTCTCTGCGCCTCTCTCTGTCTTTGTCGCTCTCTCTGCGCCTCTCTCTCTCTTTGTCGCTCTCTCTGCGCCTCTCTCTCTCTTTGTTGCTCTCTCTGTGCCTCTCTCTTTCTTTGTTGCTCTCTCTGTGCCTCTCTCTCTCTCTCTGTCCCCCTCTCTCTCTCTCTCTCTGTCTGTGTCTCTCTCTTTCTCTCTGTTGATCTCTGTCTCCGTCTCTGTCTCTCTCTGTCTCTGCATCGCCCTCTCTCTGTCTCTGCGTCGCCCTCTCTCTCTCTCTCTCTCTCTCTCTCTCTGTGTCGCCCTCTCTCTCTTTGTGTTGATCTCTCTCTCTCTCTCTCTCTTTCTCTCCGCGGTGATCTCTCTCTCTCTCTCCGTGTTGATCTCTCTCTCTCTCTCTCTCTCTGTCGATCTCTCTCTCTGTGTCGATCTCTCTCTCTGTGTCGATCTCTCTCCCTCTGTCGATCTCTCTCTCTCCCTGTCGATCTCTCTCTCTCCCTGTCGATCTCTCTCTCTCCCTGTCGATCTCTCTCTCTCTCTCTGCCGATCTCTCTCTCTCTCTCTCTCTGTGTCGATCTCTCTCTCTCTCTCTCTCTGTCGATCTCTCTCTCTCTCTCTCTCTCTCTCTCTGTCGATCTCTCTCCCTGTCTCTGTGTCGATCTCTCTCTCTGTCGATCTCTCTCTCTGTCGATCTCTCTCTGTCGATCTCTCTCTCTCTCTCTGTCGATCTCTCTCTGTGTCGATCTCTCTCTCTCTGTGTCGATCTCTCTCTCTCTGTGTCGATCTCTCTCTCTCTCTCTGTGTCGATCTCTCTCTCTCTCTCTGTGTCGATCTCTCTCTCTCTGTGTCGATCTCTCTCTCTCTCTCTGTCGATCTCTCTCTCTCTGTGTCGATCTCTCTCTCTCTGTGTCGATCTCTCTCTCTCTGTGTCGATCTCTCTCTCTCTGTGTCGATCTCTCTCTCTCTGTGTCGATCTCTCTCTCTCTCTCTGTCGATCTCTCTCTCTGTCGATCTCTCTCTGTGTCGATCTCTCTGTGTAGATCTCTCTCTCTGTGTAGATCTCTCTCTCTGTGTAGATCTCTCTCTCTCTGTCGCCCTCTCTCTCTCGCCCTCGCGCTCTCTCTCTCTCTGTCACCCTCTCTCTCTCTCTCTGTCGCCCTCTCACTCTCTCTGTGTCACCCTCACTCTCTCTCTCTCTGTCGCCCTCGCTCTCTCTCTCTGTCGCCCTCGCTCTCTCTCTCTGTCGCCCTCGCTCTCTCTCTCTGTCGCCCTCGCTCTCTCTCTCTGTCGCCCTCGCTCTCTCTCTCTGTCGCCCTCGCTCTCTCTCTCTGTCGCCCTCGCTCTCTCTCTCTGTCGCCCTCGCTCTCTCTCTCTGTCGCCCTCGCTCTCTCTCTCTGTCGCCCTCGCTCTCTCTCTCTGTCGCCCTCACTGTCTGTCTGTCGCCCTCGCTGTCTCTGTCGCCCTCGCTCTCTCTCGCTCACTCTCTCTCGCCCTCTCCCTCTCCCTGTGGGTGTCGCCCTCGCTCTCCGCCTCTCTCTCTCTCTTTGTCGCTCTCTCTGCGCCTCTCTCTCTCTTTGTCGCTCTCTCTGCACCTCCCTCTCTCTTTGTCGCTCTCTCTGCGCCTCTCTCTCTCTTTGTCGCTCTCTGTGCCTCTCTCTCTCTTTGTCGCTCTCTCTGCGCCTCTCTCTCTCTTTGTCGCTCTCTCTGCGCCTCTCTCTTTGTCCCTCTCTCTGCGCCTCTCTCTCTCTCTCTGTCCCTCTCTCTCTCTCTCTCTGTCCCTCTCTCTCTCTCTCTGTCTGTGTCTCTTTCTCTCTGCGCCTTTCTCTCTTTCTCTCTGTTGATCTCTGTCTCTGTCTCTGTCTCTCTCTGTCTCTGCATCGCCCTCTCTCTGTCTCTGCGTCGCCCTCTCTCTATCTCTCTGTGTCGCCCTCTCTCTGTGTTGATCTCTCTCTCTCGCTCTCTTTCTCCGTGTTGATCTCTCTCTCTCTTTCTGTCGATCTCTCTCTCTCGATCTCTCTCTCTCTCTGTCGATCTCTCTCTCTCTCTCTCTGTCGATCTCTCTCTCTCTCTCTGTTGACCTCTCTCTCTCTCTCTGTCGATCTCTCTCTCTGTCGATCTCTGTCTCTCCCTGTCGATCTCTCTCTCTCTGTCGATCTAACTCTCTCTCTCTGTCTCTCTCTGTGTCGATCTCTCTCTGTCGATCTCTCTCTCTCTCTGTCGATCTCTCTTTCTCTCTGTGTCGATCTCTCTCTCTCCCTCTCTGTGTCGATCTCTCTCTCTCCCTCTCTGTGTCGATCTCCCTCTCTGTGTCGATCTCTCTCCCTCTCTGTGTCGATCTCTCTCTCTCCCTCTCTGTGTCGATCTCTCTTTCTCTCTCTCTCTCTCTCTGTCGATCTCTCTCTCTCTCTCTCTGTGTCGATCTCTCTCTCTGTGTCGATCTCTCTCTCTCTCTGTGTCGATCTCTCTCTCTCTCTGTGTCGATCTCTCTCTCTCTCTGTGTCGATCTCTCTCTCTCTCTCTGTCGATCTCTCTCTCTCTCTCTCTCTGTCGATCTCTCTCTCTCTGTCGATCTCTCTCTCTCTGTCGATCTCTCTCTCTCTCTCTGTCGATCTCTCTCTCTCTCTCTGTCGATCTCTCTCTCTCTGTCGATCTCTCTCTCTCTCTCTGTCGATCTCTCTCTCTGTCGATCTCTCTCTCTCTGTCGATCTCTCTCTCTCTGTCGATCTCTCTCTCTCTGTCGATCTCTCTCTGTCGATCTCTCTCTCTCTGTGTCGATCTCTCTCTCTGTCGAACTCTCTCTCTCTCTGTCGATCTCTCTCTCTCTCTGTCGATCTCTCTCTCTCTGTGTCGATCTCTCTCTCTCTGTTGATCTCTCTCTCTCTCTCTCTCTGTCGATCTCTCTCTCTGTCGATCTCTCTCTGTGTCGATCTCTCTCTCTCTGTTGATCTCTCTCTCTCTCTGTGTCGATCTAACTCTCTCTCTCTGTCTCTCTCTGTGTCGATCTCTCTCTGTCGATCTCTCTCTCTCTCTCTCTCTCTCTGTCGATCTCTCTCTCTCTGTGTCGATCTCTCTCTCTCCCTCTCTGTGTCGATCTCTCTCTCTCCCTCTCTGTGTCGATCTCTCTCTCTCCCTCTCTGTGTCGATCTCTCCCTCTCTGTGTCGATCTCTCCCTCTCTGTGTCGATCTCTCTCTCTCTGTGTCGATCTCTCTCTCTCTGTGTCGATCTCTCTCTCTCTCTCTCTGTCGATCTCTCTCTCTGTCGATCTCTCTCTGTCGATCTCTCTCTCTCTCTCTGTCGATCTCTCTCTCTGTGTCGATCTCTCTCTGTGTCGATCTCTCTCTCTCTGTGTCGATCTCTCTCTCTCTGTGTCGATCTCTCTCTCTCTGTGTCGATCTCTCTCTCTCTGTGTCGATCTCTCTCTCTCTGTGTCGATCTCTCTCTCTCTGTGTCGATCTCTCTCTCTCTGTGTCGATCTCTCTCTCTCTCTCTGTGTCGATCTCTCTCTCTCTGTGTCGATCTCTCTCTGTGTCGATCTCTCTGTGTAGATCTCTCTCTCTGTGTCGATCTCTCTCTCTCTGCCGCCCTCGCTCTCTCTCCCTCTCTGTCGCCCGCGCTCTCTCTCTCTCTCTGTCGCCCTCTCTCTCTCGCCCTCGCGCTCTCTCTCTCTCTGTCACCCTCTCTCTCTCTCTCTGTCGCCCTCTCACTCTCTCTGTGTCACCCTCACTCTCTCTCTCTCTGTCGCCCTCGCTCTCTCTCTCTGTCGCCCTCGCTCTCTCTCTCTGTCGCCCTCGCTCTCTCTCTCTGTCGCCCTCGCTCTCTCTCTCTGTCGCCCTCGCTCTCTCTCTCTGTCGCCCTCGCTCTCTCTCTCTGTCGCCCTCGCTCTCTCTCTCTGTCGCCCTCGCTCTCTCTCTCTGTCGCCCTCGCTCTCTC